>NC_057797.1:216380336-216575225 GCF_018294505.1 Triticum aestivum
CAGCTCCTCCCCCTTGCGCTCCCTAGCCATGGCCGACGCCACCGCCGCCGCTCCATCGTCGTAGCCGCGCTCCCCGCCACTCGTGCTCCGTCTCGTGGTGTCCAGGAGCTCCGCCACCGTCCACTTCGTCGAGCTAACCGAGCCCCGCGTGCTCGTGAGGCCCGAGTCCACCGCACCGACCTCGCCCTAGTTCGCCGTCGCCGGAGATCCCCTTCAACGCCGTCGCCGCATCAGCTCGTCCCCGACCCCGCCGGTGGCCTCTACGGGTGCTCTGTGAGCCTAGCTACCCCTCCTACCCTTCCTCTCTCGCCCCCGAGCCGTGTAGCCACCGCACGAAGATCACCCGCACGCACCGTCGTGGATCTCGTCGCCGACGTGCTCCCGGCCATCCTCCGGCCACCTCACGGTGTCCAACGCACTCACCACGCTGCGTTGAGTCCAACCGTGCACTCCCCGCACCTCACCGCACACCCTAGCCCCGAGTTCGCCTTCACCCGAACTCCGGTGACCGCCTAGGTCGTCGCCGGCGCCAACTCCGGCCACCCCGACCCCAACTGACTCCACCAAGAGCCGCGGCTCTTCCTCAGCTCCACCCCGATGCCCTCCGCGACCCATTTGGTGGCCGGAACGGCCAAAACCACTTCCGCCGCCGCGTCGGGCTCGCCGGCGGCTAAACGCCGGTGCAGCCATTTTGACTTTGACCACGAGTGGGCCCTGGTTGACTCTGTTGAGTCAATGACAGGTGGGGCCCCCTTCTGCTAATTATCCAGATTAGTTTAAACTAAATTAAATTAGTTAATTATCCACTGACACCCTGGACCCACGCGTCAGGTTTGACCTGGACCGGGTCTGTTGACTTGCTGAGGTCAGCATGACCTCATGCTGACGCAGTAAACCTTTTCTGAAATTAAAATAAATCTAAAATGATTTATAAATTCCAGAAATTGTTGCAAACTTCAAAAATTCATATAAATTCAACCGTAGCTCCAAATCAAACAAATTATATATGAAAAATGATCAGAAAAATCCAATCTATCCATCTGTACTAGTTTCATGCATGTTTAAACAAACTAACTTGAGGTTTAGTGCAGAACAAGATAAAACACTTTAAAGGGCCATTTATGAGTTTGAAATTTGAATCTTTGGTTCAAATTGATTCAAACCCATCTAGTTTTAGTTGCATTAGCCCAACACACTCATATTGCCATGTTTCATGCATGCATCATATTGTCGCACATTGTTTGGTGATGGTTGTGTATCGGTGTTCTTTGCGGCAGGTTCTGCCTCCGAGGAGTACCGTGATTACCCTAGCGAAGAACCGTATCCGTGCATCGATCCATCAGGCAAGCAACCAACCATTTGATCATATCGATACAATCCCATGTTCTCGCTCTTGCTCTCTTTTACTGCATTAAGACAACGCGTTTCAAACTGCTGTGTGCTACGGTAGTTGAACCCATTTCCTCTGCATGACCTGTCATTGTCACAGTAATTAGATGAAACCCACTAGCATGTGTAGGAATTGATTGAGCCATATGTATGTGTTGTTCCTACCTTGCTATGCCTGCTATGCTTAGAGTCGTGTCAGGTCTGGTTCATCTGGGTGATGGGCTAGAGTGAAATGATCATGTCGGTAATGAGAGTGATGTGGTGAACACGATTTGGTAAAGGTATCGATGAGAGGCCATGTAGGAGTACATGGTGGGTTGTTTCATTGAAGCCGGCCTTAAGAACTGAGATCTGTATGCATGATTTAAGATTCAGCTACTACCATGCATTGGGCCCTGAAATATGACCCCGCTCGACTTCTTATTCATCCTAGTCCTCTATCCAGGAGTTGCAAGTAGTTTCTGGTGTTTGTAGCTTACTGGAGGCCGTGGACAGCGCTGACCCGCGGGGTGGGCTGTGATGCGGTAGGTACGTGGCACGGTGTACCGAATACCCGTTAGGTATCTCGGGAACCCTGTACACATCGTTCGGGGCCGTATGGGAAACCTTGGCCGGACTCCCTGCGGATGGAACCTGGATAGGCGATAAACCTGGACTAGAGACTTAGGTGTTTAGGTAGGTCGTGGTCTACACCCACGTCAGCTTTCGCTTGAAGTCTGCCGAGCACATGTCGTGTGCAGACGCTAAGTGGTGGAAACATGTATGAAGAAGTGCACCCCTGCAGGGTTAACATGATCTATTCGAATAGCCGCATCCGCGGTAAAGGACTACTTGGTTGCTTATACAGTTCATAGACAAGTGAATGGATACTACTAAAAATCTCAAGATAAGCGTGAGTGCCGAGGATGGCTCTTCCGTAGGATGACGGAGGTGGATCCTCGGTGGTGTATTGAAGTGGTGAGTAGTGGACTCATGTGCGCAAAACCATTTCAAGTTGGAGTCTCGTAGGATAGCTTAGCCAAGAGTCAAAGCTGGCTTGCTGCAATAACTCCACCAACCCTTCTTGATAATGTGCATGTATGTAGGATCTGACGTAAGTCTTGCTGGGTACCTTTGTACTCATGTTGCTATAATTTACATTTTACAGAAGGCGCTGCAACCCCTTCTGAGGGGTTCTTCATAGACGTTGACATCGACGAGTAGACTAAGGCCCAGGTGGTAATCCTGAGCTTGTGAAGGTCCACGTAGTATAGCTAGGCTTTCCAAGCCTCTTTTATTTTACTAGTTGTCTGTACTCAGACAAGTTACTTCCGCTGCTGGTTTGTATGGCTGTATGACTTGAATGTGGGTCGTGTGACCCGTACTTGTATGTATGTTATGTATGGCTCTCTGAGCCTTTAAATAAAGTAATTGTGTCGTAGAGTCATGTTCTGATGCCTTGTTGTATTTGCACATATCGAGCATATTGTGTGTATGATTGAAATGCTTGGTATGTGTGGGATCTGACTATCTAGTTGTTTATCTTTAGTAGCCTCTCTTACCGGGAAATGTCTCCTAGTGTTTCCATTGAGCCATGGTAGCTTGCTACTGCTCCGGAACACTTAGGCTGGCCGGCATGTGTCCTTCTTCGTTCCTGTGTTTGTCCCTTCGGGGAAATGTCACGCATTGAGTACCGGAGCCCTGTTAGCCCGCTACAGCCCGGTTTACCAGAGTCCTGCTAGCCCAGTGCTACAGCCCGGACCCACTTGCTGATGACCGACACGTTCGATGCTGGGTCATGGATGCCTGTCCCTGTAAGTCTGTGCCACTTTGGGTTTACGACTAGTCATGTCAGCCCGGGCTCCTTATCATATGGATGCTAGCGACATCATCATATACGTGAGCCAAAAGGCGCAAACGGTCCCGGGCAAAGGTAAGGCGACACCTGTGGGAATACCGTGCGTGAGGCCGCAAAGTGATATGAGGTGTTACAGGCTAGATCGATGTGACATTGAGTCGGGGTCCTAACAGCGTTGGCATCAGAGCCGGACTGCCTGTAGGTTCTCCAAGCCAAACTGGTCGATGTTGAGTCTAGAAATGCTTTAGTTATATGTAGGGGAATTGATTGTGGGATGGTACGTAAGGCTCTTTTTACTTCTTTACCTCATGGCATTCTGATCTGAGTCAGTCCATTCTTCTATCGGGGATTAAGGATTAGGATCTTCTCTCTCTATCAGGTTCACGTGTTACGAATCAGTAGTACCTTATAGGTTTGATGACTACAAGCCTAGTTCAGTTCTACTACCTTGTTATGCTGATAAGTTGAACCCAGAACCTCGGTATGATATTGTTGAGTGTCTATGCAATTTTTTGATAAATGTCTCAAACCCTTCTTGAGCATTTCCAGCCGTTATGCTGTCGAAATTTTGCTAGAAATTCTAATGCCTTTGCATTATGGTTGTGCTTTCAGATGGCCACTCGCGACCAAAATCAAGTGGTTCGCCTGACCCGATGCATTGGTGTGACCGGTCATACGGCCATGTTAGTCCGAGTGATGATCAAGACGGGTTACCGTTGGTATCCCGAATACACGGTCGAAGAGCAGTTTCGAGATTTTAACCAAAGCCAGTATCTTTGCACCGTCCGGATATTTCCCTCTTATCCTGGTTCTACCGAGGCTCTTCACTGTTCCTATGGGCTCGGTGTTACTATTGAGATGGCCGTGCAAGATGCGGCTTATTCTATGATGACCATCATGCGAGTCAGGACTGGCCTGCTTCGCAACACCGACTTCCGGTATATGCCGGCTTCACTTCCTGGAGCGCACGGTTATCTCCGGGCTATCTATGCTGACCCCAGTCAGGAGGACTCACTAACTCGCACCACTGCTGAGTTGCTCGAGGATAAGGACCGAGAGAATCGGGCCTTGAGAATGGAGCTTTTCAACACCCGCGCCGATCATTGGGCCACCTTGACTCGGTTTGCACCGGCTGTGCAAGATGGATGCATGGATATGAGAGATCTGTATCCTGTTAGGTCTGCTCTGCCGGACATGATGGATTGGCGTGATGTGGGAGGCATCACCCCACCTCGTGGTCCTCGCAGGCCACCGTTTGTTGGTCCAAGACCTCACCCTAGCCCTTTTGGTCCACAGGCTCCTCAGGACTGTTTGTTTCCGGATGCTCACATTGAACTTCCAGGCTATAGAGGAGACTTCTATGAGAACTACTACGGAGATGACTGAGATAGTAGTAGATCCACTAGGTATTGTAATAGTTGTATTTCCACCGTCCTGCGTGACTTGTGGAATATGACTTAGCGTGTAGTAATTCCGGGGGTGTAGGAAAAATAATGTATATGAGCTTGGGATGCCTCCGATGATATGTAATCCTCCTCTCACCGTAGTAGTACTTGTTGGTCTTGTACTAAACCTCGTATGGTGTGTATGACGATGGAATAAAAGAAGTAGTTTCTGTATCTACCATGTCATACGGATGATCATCTTGCATCCTGAGTTGTCCATTACATTCTACATTCTATGTCGGAATCTTGTCATGTTGGACTAAACCATTGTCTTGTTTTTCCTAGGATGGTCAACACCCGCAACAACCCTGCTCCCCCAGAGCAGGGCGAAGGCAGCAGAGTTGGGGATACAAATCTGCCTCACCCTCCCTCTCTGGCAGAAGTTATGCTAGAGGCTGAGAGAAACAAGCGGGAGACCAACCGTTTGTCGGAGCGTATTGAACAGAACACGGCACACCATCAGAGGACTAACTTGGTGTCACTCAGTGATTTCATCAAGTTACATCCACCCACGTTCCACCACTCCGTCGAGCCTCTCGACGCTGATGACTGGCTTCGCAGTATTTCTCACAAACTGCGTTCTGCGCTAGTAGCCGAGGCTGACAAGGTCACCTTTGCTGCATATCATCTTGAAGGCCCCGCCAGTCTATGGTGGGAGAATTATGGAGCTATGCGCCTAGCGGACCATGTCACTACTTGGGCTGAATTCAGCGAGGCTTTCCGTGAACATCACATTCCGGAGGGTCTCATGGACCGTAAACGTGAGGAGTTCTGTAGTTTCACTCAAGGTCGACTCTCTGTTGACGCTTACAGCAGGGAGTTTGGTAACCTTGCCCGTTATGCAACGGAGGAAGTTTCCACTGATGCCAAGAAGCAGGCAAGGTTCCGTAAGGGACTTAGTCCTGAGCTTCGCCGCGACCTCCGTCTGCATGAGTGCACATCTTTTCAGAAGCTTGTTAACAAAGCCATCAGTGCTGAGACTGGTCAGACTGATTATGAAGCAACACGCAAGCATGGCCGTGACTTGGGTTCCTCATCCGGTGCTGGTCCTCAGAAGCGCCGCGTGTGGGTGCCTAACACTGCCCTGCCACCCAGGTTCACACCGAGGCCATCCTTCCAGGCGCCTCGCCCAGCTCAGCCATATGCACCAGCCAAGACCTATGGTGGTCCAACCAACAATGCTCCTCCACGTACCAGTTCCGTGACTTGTTTCAAGTGTGGGGAATCAGGCCACTATATGCGCGAGTGTCCCCAAACCAACCCCAACCAGACAGCAAAAACTGTTGGCCGCGGCAAGCCGACAGGGAAAGTGTTCTACGCCAAGCCGGCCACCACTGCTCGTGGCCATGTTAATTGTGTTTCTGCGGAAGAGGCTCAAGAAGATCCCAATGTCGTTCTCGGTACGCTCCTTGTTAATTGCCACCCGGCATCTGTTCTTTTCGATACAGGAGCATCTCATTCATTTATATCCGAGAGCTATGCTCGTCTGCATAACACCACATTCTGTGAGATGCCCACCTCTATGGTAACTCAAACTCCGGGATCCAAATGGCAAACTTCTAGAGTAAGCCATGGAAATGAAATTCAAGTCGACAAACTTGTTTTTCTCGCATCTTTGATAGCCCTCAAATCTTCGGATATTAATATCATCTTGGGTATGGACTAGATGTCAGCCCATCATGCCAAAATTGATTGCTTCTCTAGGACTGTTCAACTCACCCATCCTTCGGGGAAGATAGTCAATGTCTTGACCCGAATAACCAAGCGACAGTTATATTCTCTTAACGCCAGCCCTTTGTCAGACCTTGAGGACGTTCCGGTAGTCCGTGACTTTCCGGATGTCTTCCTAGAGGAATTGCCAGGTGTTCCACCTGACAGAGATGTCGAAATCGTGATAGATCTCATTCCAGGAACTGTCCCGATTTCCAGAAGACCCTACAAGATGGCACCTTTTGAACTAGCCGAGCTTAAGAAACAACTCGATGAGTCCTTGAAAAAGGGTTTCATCCGACCTAGTTCATCTCCTTGGGCTTGCCCCGTCCTCTTCGTCAAGAAGAAGGATGGTATGGACTGGATGGTTGTAGATTATCGACCTGTCAACTTGGTCACAATTAAGAACAAGTATCCGCTTCCCAGGATCAACGACCTGTATGATCAGCTCGCTAGATCCTCAGTCTTCTCTAAAATGGATTTGAGGTTGGCCTACCATCAAATCAAAATCAGAAATGGGGACAGTCCAAAAATGGCCTTTGTTACTCGTTATGGCCAATACGAGTACACCGTCATGTCCTTCGGTTTAACCAACGCTCCAGCCACCTTCTCTCGGTTGATGAACTCAATCTTCATGGAGTATTTGGATAAATTCGTCGTGGTTTACCTCGATGATATACTCATCTACTCCAAGAACGAGGAAGAACATGCCGAACACCTAAGGCTAGTGTTGAAGAAACTTCGAGAGCATCGCCTTTATGCCAAATTTTCTAAATGTGAATTCTGGTTGTCAGAAGTGACCTATCTTGGACATGTAATTTCTGGTAAAGGCATTGCTGTTAACCCTGAGCGAGTTCAAGCCGTCCTTAATTGGACTCCACCTGAATCGGTCAAGCAAGTTCGGAGTTTCCTTGGCCTAGCGAGCTATTGTCGTCGCTTTGTCGAGAATTTCTCCAAAGTTGCCAAACCTCTAACTGAACTCCTCAAGAAAGATAAAAGGTTCGAGTGGACTCCACAATGTGAGCACAGTTTCCAGGAACTGAAGAGACGTTTAACCTCTGCTCCCGTACTGGTACCACTGGATTTTTCCAAGGATTTTGTTATCTACTGCGACGCCTCGCGACAAGGACTAGGCTGTATTCTCATGCAAGATTGACACGTAATTGTTTATGCTTCACGGCAATTACACCCACATGAGGAAAACTACCCCACTCATGATCTAGAGCTTGCAGCTGTAGTCCATGCACTCAAAACATGGCGACATTACCTTCTCGGTAATCTTTGCGAAATCTACACTGATCACCAAAGTCTGAAGTATATATTCACCCAACCGGATTTAAATCTCAGGCAAAGACGTTGGGTCGAGTTGATCATAGATTTCGACTTAGGAATAACTTACACCCCAGGGAAAGCCAACGTCATGGCTGATGCGCTAAGTCGTAAATCTTATTGTAACAACCTGATGTTAAAACAAAGTCAACCGCTTCTCCATGAGGAATTTTGGAAGCTTAACCTTCACATTGTTCCTCAAGGATTTCTTTCCACCTTGGTGGCGAAACCTAGTCTTACGGATCAAATCATCGCTGCCCAAAAGCGAGATAAGGGAATATCTAAGATCAAGGAGAACATTGCTAGCGGAGGTGCTAGATGTTTCTCCACAAATGATCATGGTGTTGTGTACTTTGAGAACCGTTTAGTGGTTCCCAAGAACCAGCATCTACGGCAGTTGATTCTTAAGGAGGCTCATGAATCTCCTCTCACCATTCATCCCGGTAGTACCAAGATGTATCAAGACCTACGCCAGAGGTTCTGGTGGACTAGGATGAAGAGAGAAATTGCTCAGTATATTGCTAATTGCGACATCTACCGTCGTGTAAAAGCAGAGCATCAACGGCCTGCTGGCACCCTTCAACCCCTAGCTATTCCTGAATGGAAATGGGATAAAATTGGTATGGACTTCATTACCGGTTTTCCCAGGACCAAGAGAGGGAATAACGCTATCTTCGTCGTTATCGACTGTCTTTCCAAAGTGACCCATTTCTTACCTGTTCGTGAGAGTATAACTGCTAGTCAGTTAGCAGACTTGTACATCTCCCGAATAGTGTCTCTCCATGGTGTTCCTTTGGAAATTAACTCGGATCGAGGAAGTCTGTTCACCTCTCGATTTTGGGAAAGTTTCCAAAATGCTATGGGAACCCGCCTTTCTTTTAGTACCGCTTTCCACCCTCAATCAAGTGGTCAAGTGGAACGCGTCAACCAGATTCTAGAAGACATGCTTCGAGCTTCTGTTATCTCATTTGGAATGGAGTGGGAGAAATGCCTTCCATTTGCCGAATTTGCTTATAACAACAGCTATCAATCCAGCTTGGGCAAAGCCCCTTTTGAAGTTCTCTATGGACGAAGGTGTCGAACGCCTCTTAACTGGTCAGAAACCGGGGAAAGACAATTCTTTGGCCCGGATATGATTCAGGAAGCAGAAGAGCAAGTTCGCATCGTTCGTGAAAAGTTGAAAACAGCCCAATCTCGTCAAAAGAGTCAATATGACCAAAAACATAAGGCTATGACTTTTGAGGTTGACGAGAAGGCTTACCTTCGGGTTACTCCTCTGAAGGGAACCCATCGCTTCGGTATCAAGGGCAAATTGGCTCCTCGTTACATTGGACCCTTTCGCATTCTCGCAAAACGAGGAGAAGTTGCCTACCAATTGGAACTACCTCCGCATCTCTCCAGAGTCCACGACGTCTTCCACGTTTCTCAACTCAGGCATTGCTTCTCGGATCCTATCCGTGGAGTAGACCACAAAACGCTTGATCTCCAAGATAATCTCACATATCGAGAGTACCCCGTTCGTATCCTCGATCAAGCTGAGCGTACCACTCGACGTCATAATATCAAGTTTCTCAAGGTTCAATGGTCGCACCATTCTGAGAATGAAGCAACTTGGGAAAGGGAGGATCGTCTTTGACTCGAGTATCCCGCCTTCTTCCCGGAGGAACCCAAATCTCGGGTCGAGATTCTTTTGAGTGGGGGTGAGTTGTCACACCCTAGCTAGTTCATGCATTAGAGTGTTGCATCATGTCTATCCTTTCATCAGAAACTTGAAATGGGGATGTCAGAACCCCCAGCCCCCTCTGAAACCAACTAGGGTTTACTAAAAACTTTTTCAATAAACCTGAAATGCCCTTCTAAAATGTCCATCATTTTTGTCTTGGTTCAGAACCTCTGCCAAAAGTGTTGCACAATTTTCTTGGTCATCTTAGGGTCTTTGAATCAAATGATAAGTATTTGAATTTGGGCATTTAAAATTATATAAAATATCTCAAATTCTCAAATATTCCTAAAGTGAAATGTTTCATGTTGGAAATATTCCAACTTTGGACCAGGAGCAGTTTGGTGATTTTAGGAGTTGCCTAGGTATTTTTAATAATTCAACAAAGTTGCAGAAAAATAGAAAAAGAAAAAAAACAGAAAGGAAGGACTTACCTGGCGCCTGCAACCCGGCCCACCTGCCGGCCCAGCCCAGTGCCGCGCCAGCGAGCTGCTTGCCGGCCAGGCAGGCAGGCAAGGTACTCGACGGCGAGCACCGCATGGGTGCCACGCACCTCCTCGCCGCCTCGCCGCTCCACTCCCCCGGCTAACGACGTGGATCGACCCCTCTCTCTCCCCCGAACCCCCCAGACGCCCCCTCTCCTCTCCAGCTCCTCCCCCTCGCGCTCCCCAGCCATGGCCGACGCCACCGCCGCCGCTCCATCGTCGTAGCCGCACTCCCCGCCGCCCGTGCTCCGTCTCGTGGTGTCCAGGAGCTCCGCCGCCGTCCACTTCGTCGAGCTAACCGAGCCCCGCATGCTCGTGAGGCCCGAGTCCACCGCACCGACCTTGCCCGAGTTCGCCGTCGCCGGAGATCCCCTTCAACGCCGTCGCCGCATCAGCTCGTCCCCGACCCCGCCGGTGGCCTCTACGGGTGCTCTGTGAGCCTAGCTACCCCTCCTACCCTTCCTCTCTCGCCCCCGAGCCGTGTAGCCACCGCACGAAGATCACCCGCACGCACCGCCGTGGATCTCGTCGCCGACGTGCTCCCGGCCATCCTCCGGCCACCTCACGGTGTCCAACGCACTCACCACGCTGCGTTGAGTCCAACCGTGCACTCCCCGCACCTCACCGCACACCCTAGCCCCGAGTTCGCCTTCACCCGAACCCCGATGACCGCCTAGGTCGTCGCCGGCGCCAACGCCGGCCACCCCGACCCCAACTGACTCCACCAAGAGCCGCGGCTCGTCCTCAGCTCCACCTCGATGCCCTCCGCGACCCATTTGGTGGCCGGAACGGCCAAAACCACTTCCGCCGCCGCATCAGGCTCGCCGGCGGCTAAACGCCAGTGCAGCCATTTTGACTTTGACCACGGGTGGGCCTTGGTTGACTCTGTTGAGTCAATGACAGGTGGGGCCCCCTTCTGCTAATTATCCAGATTAGTTTAAACTAAATTAAATTAGTTAATTATCCACTGACACCCTGGACCCACGCGTCAGGTTTGACCTGGACCGGGTCTGTTGACTTGCTGAGGTCAGCATGACCTCATGCTGACGCAGTAAACCTTTTTTGAAATTAAAATAAATCTAAAATGATTTATAAATTCCAGAAAACGTTGCAAACTTCAAAAATTCATATAAATTCAACCGTAGCTCCAAATCAAACAAATTATATATGAAAAATGATCAGAAAAATCCAATCTATCCATCTGTACTAGTTTCATGCATGTTTAAACAAACTAACTTGAGGTTTAGTGCAGAACAAGATAAAACACTTTAAAGGGCCATTTATGAGTTTGAAATTTGAATCTTTGGTTCAAATTGATTCAAACCCATCTGGTTTTAGTTGCATTAGCCCAACACACTCATATTGCCATGTTTCATGCATGCATCATATTGTTGCACATTGTTTGGTGATGGTTGTGTATCAGTGTTCTTTGCGGCAGGTTCTGCCTCCGAGGAGTACCGTGATTACCCTAGCGAAGAACCGTATCCGTGCATCGATCCATCAGGCAAGCAACCAACCATTTGATCATATCGATACAATCCCATGTTCTCGCTCTTGCTCTCTTTTACTGCATTAAGACAACGCGTTTCAAACTGCTGTGTGCTACGGTAGTTGAACCCATTTCCTCTGCATGACCTGTCATTGTCACAGTAATTAGATGAAACCCACTAGCATGTGTAGGAATTGATTGAGCCATATGTATGTGTTGTTCCTACCTTGCTATGCCTGCTATGCTTAGAGTCGTGTCAGGTCTGGTTCATCTGGGTGATGGGCTAGAGTGAAATGATCATGTCGGTAATGAGAGTGATGTGGTGAACACGATTTGGTAAAGGTATCGATGAGAGGCCATGTAGGAGTACATGGCGGGTTGTTTCATTGAAGCCGACCTTAAGAACTGAGATCTGTATGCGTGATTTAAGATTCAGCTACTACCATGCATTGGGCCCTGAAATATGACCCCGCTCAACTTCTTATTCACCCTAGTCCTCTGTCCAGGAGTTGCAAGTAGTTTCTGGTGTTTGTAGCTTACTGGAGGCCGTGGACAGCGCTGACCCGCGGGGTGGGCTGTGATGCGGTAGGTACGTGGCACGGTGTACCGAATACCCGTTAGGTATCTCGGGAACCCTGTACACATCGTTCGGGGCCGTATGGGAAACCTCGGCCGGACTCCCTGCGGATGGAACCTGGATAGGCGATAAACCTGGACTAGAGACTTAGGTGTTTAGGTAGGTCGTGGTCTACACCCATGTCGGCTTTCGCTTGAAGTCTGCCGAGCACATGTCGTGTGCAGACGCTAAGTGGTGGAAACATGTATGAAGAAGTACACCCCTGCAGGGTTAACATGATCTATTCGAATAGCCGCGTCCGCGGTAAAGGACTACTTGGTTGCTTATACAGTTCATAGACAAGTGAATGGATACTACTAAAAATCTCAAGATAAGCGTGAGTGCCGAGGATGGCTCTTCCGTAGGATGACGGAGGTGGATCCTCGGTGGTGTATTGAAGTGGTGAGTAGTGGACTCGGGTGCGCAAAACCATTTCAAGTTGGAGTCTCGTAGGATAGCTTAGCCAAGAGTCAAAGCTGGCTTGCTGCAATAACTCCACCAACCCTTCTTGATAATGTGCATGTATGTAGGATCTGACGTAAGTCTTGCTGGGTACCTTTGTACTCATGTTGCTATAATTTACATTTTACAGAAGGCGCTGCAACCCCTTCTGATGGGTTCTTCGTAGACGTTGACATCGACGAGTAGACTAAGGCCCAGGTGGTAATCCTGAGCTTGTGAAGGTCCACGTAGTATAGCTAGGCTTTCCAAGCCTCTTTTATTTTACTAGTTGTCTGTACTCAGACAAGTTACTTCCGCTGCTGGTTTGTATGACTGTATGACTTGAATGTGGGTCGTGTGACCCGTACTTGTATATATGTTATGTATGGCTCTCTGAGCCTTGAAATAAAGTACTTGTGTCGTAGAGTCATGTTGTGATGCCTTGTTGTATTTGCACATATCGAGCATATTGTGTGTATGATTGAAATGATTGGTATGTGTGGGATCTGACTATCTAGTTGTTTATCTTTAGTAGCCTCTCTTACCGGGAAATGTCTCCTAGTGTTTCCATTGAGCCATGGTAGCTTGCTACTGCTCCGGAACACTTAGGCTGGCCGGCATGTGTCCTTCTTCGTTCCTGTGTCTGTCCCTTGGGGGAAATGTCACGCATTGAGTACCGGAGGCCTGTTAGCTCGCTACAGCCCGGTTTACCGGAGTCCTGCTAGCCCAGTGCTACAGCCCGGACCCACTTGCTGATGACCGACACGTTCGATGCTGGGTCATGGATGCCTGTCCCTGTAAGTCTGTGCCACTTTGGGTTTACGACTAGTCATGTCAGCCCGGGCTCCTTATCATATGGATGCTAGCGACATCATCATATACGTGAGCCAAAAGGCGCAAACGGTCCCGGGCAAAGGTAAGGCGACACCTGTGGGAATACCGTGCGTGAGGCCGCAAAGTGATATGAGGTGTTACAGGCTAGATCGATGTGACATTGAGTCGGGGTCCTGACAATATGATGAAACTCCAACCCTTCGAACTGAGTTGACATTTTTAGGACGGTGTTGCGGTAAGCTGCCATTTTTGGATCCTTGGCGTCAAAGTCTCCGTTTATTTGGGATATCGCGAGGTTTGAGTCCTTGCGTACCTCTAGGCGTTGAATGCCCATGGATACTGCCATCTGGAGACCATGTAGGAGGGCCTCATATTCGGCTGCATTGTTGGAGTCCGTGTACATGATCTGGAGCACATATTGAACTGTGTCTCCTGTGGGGGACGTCAAGAGGACGCCAGCCCCTAGTCCGGCCAACATTTTGGAGCCGTCGAAGTGCATGATCCAGTTTGAATATGTGTTGTACTCTTTAGGGAGCTCGGCCTCCGTCCATTCTGCGACGAAGTCGGCCAAAACTTGTGATTTAATAGCTCGCCATGGCTTATAGGTTATATCGAACGGGAGGAGCTCGATGGCCCATTTTGCGATCCGGCCCGTTGCGTCGCGGTTGTTGATAATATCGTTGAGTGGTACTTCCCAGGCTACTGTTATGGAACACTCTTGAAAGTAATGTCGTAGCTTCCGGGATGCCATGAATACCGCGTATGCAATCTTTTGATAATGCGGGTGCCGTGATTTGCATGGAGTGAGGACAGTGGACATGTAGTAGACCGACCTTTGAAGGGGGAGTTTGTGTCCGTCTGTTTCCCGCTCGACGATGAGTACTGCGCTGACAACTTGATGGGTTGCTGCAATGTACAATAGCATTGGTTCGCCGGTGTTTGGCGCGGCCAGGACTGGGTTTGTTGCCAATATGGCTTTTATTTCATGAAGTCTGGCCATGGCAGCATCCGTCCACTCGAAGTGTTCGGTGCACCGAAGGAGGCGATAAAGGGGCAGTGCCTTTTCTCCCAAGCGAGAGATAAAGCGGCTTAGAGCTGCCACGCATCCGGTTAATTTTTGTATTTGTTTGAGGTCCTTTGGGATATCCAGTTGCGACAAAGCTCGGATCTTGGCCGGATTTGCTTCAATTCCTCTACCGGATACAATGAAGCCCAAAAGCTTTCCGGCTGGAACGCCGAAGACGCATTTTTCTGGGTTGAGCTTGATGTCGTATTTTCGGAGGTTGTCGAATGTTAGCCTCAAGTCGTCTACTAGAGTTTCGACGTCTCTTGTTTTGACGACCACATCATCCACGTACGCCTCCACTGTCTTGCCAATCTGGTTTGCCAGACATGTCTGAATCATGCGCTGATATGTTGCGCCGGCGTTTTTCAGCCCGAAGGGCATTGTGTTGAAGCAGAATGGGCCGTATGGTGTGATGAATGCTGTTGCGGCTTGGTCTGATTCTGCCATCTTAATTTGATGGTAACCGGAGTATGCGTTGAGGAAACACAACGAATCGTGTCCTGCGGTGGCATCGATAATTTGATCGATACGGGGGAGGGGGAAGGGATCCTTTGGGCAAGCCTTGTTAAGGTCTTTAAAATCGACACACAAGCGCCAGGATTTGTCCTTCTTTGGTACCATCACCAAGTTTGCTAGCCAGTCTGGATGTTTTATGTCTCTAATGAATCCGGCCTCCAATAGCTTGGCTAGCTCCTCTCCCATAGCCTGTTTCTTGGGTTCGGAAAAACACAATCCTTTTAGCATATTTAAGCTGTGTTCGGCCAGCCTGCGTGGGATTCCTGGCATGTCTGAAGGGTGCCAGGCGAAGATGTCCCAATTTTCATGTAGAAATTCTCGCAGTGCGGTGTCCATATTAGGGTTTAATCGTGCCTCGATGGATGCTGTTTTATTGGGGTCCGTTGGATGGACCTGGAACTTGACTATTTCGTCTGCTGGCTTAAAGGATGTGGACTTGGATCTCTTGTCGAGTATCACATCATCCCTGTTAACTGCGGAGTGCAGCACAGTCAGTTCCTCAGCTGCGAAGGCTTCGGATAGTGCCTCCAGGGCTAATTCGGCTACCTTGTTTTCGGCGCGGAGTGCTATGTCTGGATCACTAGCGAGAGTGATAGTATCGTTCGGCCCGGGCATCTTGAGCTTCATGTACCCGTAATGGGGTATTGCTTGGAAAATTGTAAATGCTTCCCGCCCTAGTAGGGCGTGATATCTGCTGCTGAACGGGGCCACCTGAAATGTGACCTCTTTGGATCTGTAATTATCCGGCGTACCGAACACCACATCTAGTGTGATTTTTCCTGTGCAGCACGCTTCCCGACTGGGGATTATTCCTCTAAAGGTTGTGCTGCTTCGCTCAACGCGGCTCCAGTCTAGTCCCATTTTTTGAAGATTTTCCTCATAAATGAGGTTCAATCCGCTGCCTCCATCCATGAGTACCTTGGTGAGGCGAAAGCCATCCACTATCGGACTGAGGACCAATGCGGCTGGTGCTCGGGCTGTTCGGAATTTAGGTTCATCACTTGCGTTGAAGGTAATAGCCGTGTCGCTCCATGGGTTTATTATTGCTACTTGATAGACTTCGGCAAGGCTGCGGAGTGTTCTTTTTCGTGTATTATTTGATGCGAAGGTCCCGAAGACTGTGAGAACGGTACTGGTGTCTCCGGGGTGGTTTTCTGTGGCCTCCGAAATTAAGAGGTCCTCGCCAATTTGGCCACCTGCCGGAGTATCCAACATGCTCTAAGGCTGTGAGTTGGTGTGGCGTCCTATGTACTGTGAATTTTACAGGGTCCATCAAGCCATCTTTCCAGTACGGTTCCATGCTCTGTAGAGGGTTTTGGTTTTTTGGTGTTTAACCCGGGTGTCTTATGATGATGCACCATCTTAGTTCGGACGGGATTGCTATTCAAGGCCGGATTATCCCAAAAATTTATTTCGGTTTTCCAGGCACTTTCCATCGCGCAGTACTTTTGTACTATGGACGCCAAGTCAGCGAAGCGTGTAATATCACGACGACTTATGGCGTTAAGGATTCCCTTGTCCGTGCAATTACTGCAGAAGATTGATATTGCGTCTCCCTCACGGCAATCCTTTATCCTATTCATAACCAGGAGGAATCTGGCCCAGTAGTGATGTACTGTTTCCTTGGGCTTTTGCCTGATTTGGGAAAGATCGCTTATGTTCGGGTGGGCGGGTGGCGTTGATTCTGAAACCTCGCCCAATCTAAGATTCAGAGGCCGAAGAGCTTCCGAACTCTGAGGTCCAGATTCTTGGATGTTGTCCAATGAGTCTAGCCCGTTGCCTGATTTTAAGCTCAGGTCTCGAGTTACATCCTCCCCTCCGCGGGTATCCGGCTTGGAGGGTTCAAGAATTCGGACGTAACTAGTCCTTAAAATAGATGAAGGGTCGCTGCACTGCGCCTCTACCACGGCGACGTGGTGGGTGGCCTGGGGAGAGTTAATTTCTCTTAGATCGGGTTTAAGCTGACGATCCGTAGTGACCCCCAGGGCGGCGATGCGATCCAAGAGCTGGTTTACGGAAGAGAGCTCCATTGGATCTAACTGCTCGGCGAGTTCCGAGCTGACGTGAAGATTGCTTTTGATGACCCGAGAGGTCATCGTCAGCGCAACAGCCGAACAGGCGGTCATAAGAAAACCGCCGAGCCGGAGAGTTTGGCCGACAGCCAAAGCTCCCTTAGCAACGGTGCCGTCTTTAAAGACGGGAAGAGGCATCCTTCCTGATTGCAACGACACAGAGGAACTCTCAATGAAAGCACCAATTTCGGTGTCAAAACCGGCGGATCTCGGGTAGGGGGTCTCGAACTGTGCGTCTAGGCAGATGGTAACAGGAGACAAGGGACACTATGTTTTTACCCAGGTTCGGGCCCTCTCGATGGAGGTAAAACCCTACTCCTGCTTGATTAATATTGATGATATGGGTAGTACAAGAGTAGATCTACCACGAGATCAAGGAGGCTAAACCCTAGAAGCTAGCCTATGGTATGATTGTTGTATGATGAAGTTGTCCTACGGACTAGAACCCTCCGGTTTATATAGACACCAGATAGGGTTAGGGTTACACAGAGTCGGTTACAATGGTAGGAGATCTTGAATATCCGCATTGCCAAGCTTGCCTTCCATGCCAAGGAAAGTCCCATCCAGACACGGGACAAAGTCTTCAATGTTGTATCTTCATAGTCCTGGAGTTCGGCTGAAGGTATAGTCCGGCTATCCGAACACCCCCTAATCCAGGACTCCCTCACCTGCGAATTTTATTTGATCCTCTATTCGGATTTTCTTCCCAAACGCCAAATAGAGCATCAGGGGCTACTGTCTATGCGGTAATATTATTTACACATTCTTTACTTACCTCAAAGCCTATTAAAAGGCTAGTACAAGCTTCAGTCAGCCCGCTCTTGGCGGACTGAACCTTCTGGATCACCGCACTCATAATAGTGCGGTGCTCCTCATTGATGGAGGCGCCTTCGAGCACCTCCAACAAATTGTCTGGCGCCCCCGGTTGGACGAGGGTCACCGGCACAGTGGGCTTGCTCCTCTTGGAAGGAGGTCGCCCGCCAGACTCTGGAACCTTTGAAGGTTCCGGAGTGGTGTCCGACCTTGAGCCGGACTTGGAGCCCTGGGGGGTTTTATCCCCTTTATTCCTGGAGTCCGGGAGGTCGCCTTGCGGCGCCTCCAGGACCACCTCCTCCCGGCTTGGAGCCTGTTGAGACAACACTTCGGCATCGTCCGTAGGGCGGGGCGAGGAAGCCGTCGGAAGCGAATTCACATCCGACGAGTCCAGTGAGCCGCTCGACGACGCGTCGAGCCGGTCTTCGGCTGCATAAACATATTCGACATAAGGGAAAGCTGTGCAATAAACGAATACTATGAATTACTCTGGTATCCGGATACTTACGATTTCGCCAGGGGCTTGGCCCTAAGCGGCCACTCCTCTCCGCCGTCGTCGACGTCGGTGGAGTAGTCCGGAGGAAGGGTTTTCCCCTTCTTGGACCCTCCGGCCTCCCCAGAGAGGGCGGCCTTCCTTTTCTTCTCTCCTCCCGCTGGAGGGGGAGAGGTCTCTTCTTCTTCCTCCTCGTCTTCACGGGGGAATGCGCCTCGGAGCCGTCGGATAATGAACCAGACACCTCCTGGCGCCGGGCACTCTTTCGACTCCCCGTGGCCTTCTTCGTGGCCTTCTTCTCCGGCACCACATAGGGTGCCGAAACCAGCAGCTTTGCCAAGCGGGCATCGGCTGTGTCTTCGGGCAAAGGAGCCGGACAGTTGATCTGTCCGGACTGCGCCTGCCAAGCCTGTCAAAGGTAAGGGAGCTTAGATCCCGCATAGAGTCAAACTATGAAAAACTAATACCCTGTAAGAGGAACAAACAACTTACCGCGCTAGCATAATGCTGCGCGCTGAATCCGCGATCCTCGGTAGCGGATGCGGGAGCCTCAGCGCCCTTGAAGAGCACCTTCCAGGCATCTTCGTACGTCGTGTCGAAGAGCCTGCTCAGAGTTCGGTGTTGCGCCGGGTTGAACTCCCACAGATTGAAGGCCCGTTGTTGACACGGGAGAATCTGGTGGATGAGCATAACCTGGACTACATTGACAAGCTTGAGCTGCTTGTCCACCAGGGATTGGAGGCATGTTTGCATTCCAGTCACCTCTCCCTTGCTGCCCCATGACAGGCCCGTCTCTTTCCAGGACGTGAGCCGCGTTAGGGGTCCGGACCGGAACTCGGGGGCTACGACCCACTCAGGGTCGCACGGCTCGGTGATGTAAAACCACCCCGATTGCCACCCCTTCAGGGTCTCCACAAAGGAGCCCTTGAGCCATAAGACGTTGGGCATCTTGCACACCATGGTGCCTACGCACTCCGCCTGGTTGCCGCGCACCACCTTCGGCTTGACGTTGAAAGTCTTGAGCCATAGGCCGAAATGGGGGCGGATGCAGAGGAAAGCCTCGCACACGACGATAAACGCCGAGATGTTGAGGATGAAGTTCGGGGCCAGATCATGGAAATCCAGGCCGTAGTAGAACATGAGTCCCTGGATGAACGGGTGGATCGGAAAGCCCAGTCCGCGGAGGAAGTGGGGAAGGAACACTACCCTCTCATGGGGCCTTGAGGTGGGGAGGAGCTGCCCCTTTTCGGGAAGCCGGTATGCAATGTCGTTAGACAAGTATCCGGCCTTCCTCAGTTTTTTGATGTGTCCCTCCGTGACAGAGGATACCATCCACTTGCCTCCCGCTCCGGACATGGCTGGAGAAGGTTGAGGTGGGGAGTGCGGACTTGGGCGCTGGAGCTCGAGTGCGCGAGAATGGATAAGCAAGGGAGGAAGAAGGCGCAGGTGAAAAGGTGGATCCTTATCCCCTTATATGGGTGGACGCAACTACGTGTCCCCACCAGCCTGGTAAAACTCGCTTATCTCCAAGCATCGTAATCAATGGCGCGGTTGGGTTACCCACGCCCGTATTGATGAGAATCCCGGAATAAGGGGACACGATCTCTGCTTTAATAAGACGTGCCAAGGAAACCGCCTCGCCTGACGCACTGAGGTGGGATAATAAAACAACTCGGATAAAGGCTTGGCCGTGGTGTGTCACACTACGGAATATATCAGCAGATTAGATTTGTGTAAATATTATTCTCTCTATGGCAATATGTGGAAACTTATTTTGCAGAGCCGGACACTACCTTTGTGTTCAAAATCTTCTATGAAGTACTTGGAGGAGGAACCCGCCTTGCAATAACGAAGATAATCTGCGCGCTGGACTCGTCGTCATTGAAGCCTGGTTCAGGGGCTACTGAGGGAGTCCTAGATTAGGGGGTGTTCGGATAGCCGTACTATACCTTCAGCCGGACTCCTGGACTATGAAGATACAAGATTGAAGACTTCGTCCCGTGTCCGGAAGGGACTTTCCTTGGCGTGGAAGGCAAGCTTGGCGATACGGATATGTAGATCTCCTACCATTATAACCAACTTTGTGTAACCCCTTCGGTGTCTATATAAACCGGAGGGTTTTAGTCCGTAGGACAACATACACAACAACAATCATACCATAGGCTAGCTTCTAGGGTTTAGCCTCTCCGATCTCGTGGTAGATCTACTCTTGTACTACCAATATCATCAATATTAATCAAGCAGGACGTAGGGTTTTACCTCCATCGAGAGGGCCCGAACTTGGGTAAAACTTTGTGTCCCTTGCCTCCTGTTACCATCCGGCCTAGACGCACAGTTCAGGACCCCCTACCCGAGATCCGCCGGTTTTAACACCGACAGGGGCGCCACCCCCCCTTCCCTAGTCTAATTCGGACTAGAGGGGGAGGGGGCACGCGGCCTGCCCTGGCCAGACCTATCTCTTTCCACTAAGGCCCATGTGGCCATTAGTTCCCCGGGGGGGTTCGGTAACGCTTCGGCACTCCGATTTTCTCCGAAATCATCCGAAACACTTCCGTGTCTGAATATAGCTGAGGGAGTCCTGGATTAGGGGGTGTTCGGATAGACGGACTATACCTTCAGCCGGACTCCTGGACTATGAAGATACAAGCTTGAAGACTTCGTCCCGTGTCCAGAAGGGACTTTCCTTGGCATGGAAGGAAAGCTTGGCGATACGGATATTCAGATCTCCTACCATTGTAACCGACTCTATGTAACCCTAACCCTCTCCGATGTCTATATAAACCGGAGGGTTTTAGTCTGTAGGACAACATACACATGGACAATCATACCATAGGCTAGCTTCTAGGGTTTAGCCTCTCTGATCTCGTGGTAGATCTACTCTTGTACTACCCATATCATCAATATTAATCAAGCAGGACATAGGGTTTTACCTCCATCGAGAGGGCCCGAACCTGGGTAAAACTTCGTGTCCCTTGCCTCCTGTTACCATCCGGCCTAGACGCATAGTTCGGGACCCCCTACCCGAGATCCGCCGGTTTTGACACCGACATTGGTGCTTTCATTGAGAGTTCCTCTATGTCGTCGCCGTCAGGCCCGATGGCTCCTACGATCATCAATAGCAATGCAGTCCAGGGTGAAACCTTCCTCGGACAGATCTTCGTCTTCGGTGGCTTCACACTGCGGGCCAATTCACTTGGCCATCTGGAGCAGATCGAAAGCTACGCCCCTGGCCGTCAGGTCAGATTTGGAAGTTTAAACTACACGGCTGACATCCGCGGGGACTTGATCTTCGACGGATGCGAGCTACTGCAGAGCGCGCCGCACTGTCATGACGAGCATGATCTAACTCTGCCGCCGAACAGTGCCCTGGAGGCCACACCCGCACCGGCTTTGACCCTTAGTTCGGAGCCAACTGCGCCAATCGAGGATGGGCGGTTAGACGCCACCTCGGGGGCTGCGACCCCAATGGCAATTGAGCCGAACACCAGCCCCGTACTCTGCGAGACTCGTGGCTCCAAGGAGCCGGACTCCTCTCCAGACCCCGAACCCTCCGCGCCCCTGCCGATCGAATCCGATTGGGCGCCGATCATGGAGTTCACTATCGCGGACATCTTTCAGCACTCGCCTTTCAGCGATATCCTGAAGTCACTAAAGTCTCTCTCTTTATCAGTTGAGCCCTTGCCGGACTACGGTCAGCAAGGTTGGGGTACGGACGACGAAGAAATTCAAAGCCCACCCACCACCCACTTTGTAGCCACTGTAGACGACTTAACCGACATGCTCGACTTCGACTCCAAAGACATCGACGGTATGGACGCCGATGAAGGAGATGATGAAGCACCAGCGCCTACCAGGCCCTGGAAGGCCACCTCGTCATATGACATATACATGGTGGACACCCCAAAAGAAGGAGATGGCGATGGAACAGCGGAGGATGACCCCTCCAAGAAACAGCCTAAGCGCCGGCGTCAGCGGCGCCGCTCAAAATCCCGCCAAAACAAGCACGGCGATTCCAGCACGGGAGACAATAATACCCCGGAAAGTGCCGAAGAAAATTCCCTCTGGCAAGATGTAGCACAGGAGGATGGAGAAACCAGCCCTCATGAGGGAGCGGCTGACAGAGAGGTCGAGGACGATAATTATATGCCTCCCTCCGAAGACGAGGCAAGCCTCGACGACGACGAATTCGTCGTGCCAGAGGATCCCGTCGAACAAAAACGTTTTCAACGCAGGCTTATGGCCATGGCAAGAAGCCTCAAGAAAAAACAGCAACAGCTTAAAACTGATCAAGATTTGCTAGTCGATAGATGGACTGAAGTCCTTGCGGCCGAAGAGCATAAACTCAAACGCCCCTCCAAGAGCTACCCAAAGCGCAGGTTGCTACCCCGATTAGAGGAGGAAGCACTTGATGCGGCCGACCGGCCACCTCGTGGCCACGACAGAGAGGCCTCTCGGCCCTCCACACAAGACGCACCCCGTACCAAGGCATGGGAATACGCGCCGGACTTACGAGACATGTTGGAGGACAAGGCAAGGCAAGGCAAACATGATCGATCTACGGATCGCGTGGGCACCCCACGGCTCGAGACGGTAACCGTCACGCTGGCCACAAATTCGGCAGGGCCGAACACAGTAGACAAAGCTCATTGGAGCTACGTCATGATATCGCCCAGTACAGAGGCGCCGCACACCCACTATGCTTTACAGACGAAATAATGGATCATCAAATTCCCGAGGGTTTCAAATCCATAAACATCGAATCATATGATGGCACAACAGATCCTGCGGTATGGATCGAGGATTATCTCCTTCATATCCACATGGCCCGCGGCGACGATTTCCACGCCATCAAATACCTCCCACTCAAGCTTAAAGGACCAGCTCGACATTGGCTTAACAGCTTGCCAACAGGATCAATTAGTTGTTGGGAGGACCTGGAAGCCGCATTCCTCGACAATTTCCAGGGCACTTATGTGCGACCCCTAGACGCCGATGACCTAAGTCACGTAATTCAGCAGCCAGAGGAATCGCCCAGGCAATTCTGTACACGGTTCCTAACAAAGAAAAATCAAATAGTCGACTATCCAGACGCGGAGGCCCTAGCAGCCTTCAAGAACAATATCCGTGACGAGTGGCTAGCCCGGCACCTCGGACAGGAAAAGCCGAAATCTATGGCAGCACTCACGACACTCATGACCCGCTTTTGCGCGGGAGAAGACAGCTGGCTTGCTCGTAGCAACAATATGACCAAGAACCCTGGTAATTCGGACACCAGGGACATTAGTGGCAGGTCACGTCGCAACAAGCAGAAGCGCCGCATTAACGGCGACAATGCTGAGGATACGGCAATTAATGCCGGATTCAGAGGCTCTAAATCCGGTCAGCGGAAAAGGCCATTCAAAAGGAATCCTAGGGGCCCGTCCAGCTTGGACCGAATACTCGACCGCTTGTGCCAAATACATGGCACCCCCGAAAAGCCAGCCAATCACACCAACAGGGATTTTTGGGTGTTCAAGCAGGCAGGCAAGTTAAACGCCGACAATGAAGACAAGGGGCTGCATAGCGATGACGACGAGGAGCCCCGGCCGCCTAACAACAATGGACAGAAGGGTTTTCCCACATAAGTACGGACGGTGAACATGATATACGCAACCCACGTCCCCAAAAGGGAGCGGAAGCGCGCGTTAAGGGGCGTATACGCGGTAGAGCCAGTCGCCCCAAAGTTCAACCCATGGTCCTCTTGCCCGATCACCTTTGATCGAAGAGACCATCCCACTAGCATCTGTCATGGCGGGTTTGCCGCATTGGTTCTAGACCCAATTATTGACGGATTTCATCTCACTAGAGTCCTTATGGACGGCGGCAGCAGCCTGAACCTGCTTTACCAGGATACAGTGCGGAAAATGGGCATAGATCCCTCGAGGATTAATCCCACCAAAACGACCTTTAAAGGCGTAATACCAGGTGTAGAGGCCAACTGTACAGGCTCAATCACACTTGAAGTGGTCTTCGGATCTCCGGATAATTTCCGAAGCGAGGAGTTGATCTTCGACATAGCCCCATTCCGCAGTGGCTATCACGCACTGCTCGGACGTACCGCATTCACCAAGTTCAATGCGGTACCGCACTATGCATATCTTAAGCTCAAGATGCCAGGACCTCGTGGAGTAATTACGGTCAATGGAAACACCGAACGCTCCCTCCGAACGGAGGAGCACACGGCGGCCCTTGCAGCGGAAATTCTCCAGTCCGGCCATTAAACGTCCGGAGACCGTCAAGCGCGCCCGAAGTAACCCACAACAAGACCACCTGGCATGTTCCGAGCAGGCGTAGCAATGCGTCCCCAACCCCAACCCTTGCAAAAAGGCGACGCCAGTACTTCGCGTACATAACTACGCTCTAGAAATACCATGGGCATAGGGGAGGGGCACCATCACGGCACGCCCAAAACACGGCTTAAACCGCACCAGGGGCTGCCGTTTTTTTAATTTTCTCTTACTTTCAGGACTCTACTCTTCGGAAGGCCTGTTCGGCAGTTCAATTGCCGCACAAACGATGCAAGAACTAGGGAAGCAGACAAGCCATGCCGCATTACGAAAACTCCCAGGTGGTCTCTATCACCAGCAGTATACCTGTTTCGCATACTATTCCGCAGCTTGCCCCTGGAGCAGACATGTTAAATAGTCCAACTTTTTGTTTATCGCATTACTTGTATCGTTCTGCTTTGATCGCAGCTATTTTTAATAAACAATGCATAGCTTTTGTCTATTTTTGCATTACCTTTTTATAAATAAATGTTCCTTAAACGACATGTTGCACCCGTACAATTCGGTACGGCCAAAATATGCCAGGGGCTTTTAGCACCCCTCAATATGGTGTGAGAAGTCCGAACACTTTCACAAGTGCGGCACCCCGAACTTATAACATTATATGCATCGGCTCCGAATCATGTCTTGGGTCAATAGTTGGTTTTGCCCGGCTCCTATGTTTTGGTGCCTTACGTTCCGCTATATCGGCTAAGGTAGCACTAGGAGAACCACTGCGATTGTGCCCCAGTTGAGCTGGGCCGAGCACCTCAGTGGAGAAAGCTAAAACTGACTGTCATGATGAAGCGAGAGCTGGTCGCTGTTCGAGAGGTTTTTTCGAGTCCCTAAAGACTTATGCCGCTTAGGGCGAGGAGTCGGCTCTGTCCGGCCTCGGCGTGGATAGCGCCCCAAACTCGGTCTTCAGAATACTAGGGGCTTCACCGAAATTTAAAATTATAGAATTCTATGGCTAAGTGAGAGTGTTCATGCATTATAGTCCGATTGCCTTGTTCGTTGGGCTGAGCGCCTCCCTCGAAGGACCCAAATATGGGAAAAAGAGCGCCCAGGTTTATCCCCGAACACCCCAGCACTAGCGGCACGGGGGCAGAAGCCGACGACTTGCCATCTCTTAGAATTGATAAACAGCCGCAAAGAAGGTAATATTTTAAATTCCAACAGCATTGCTTAGCGCATATGAACAAGTTTTCAGCGCACAGGACAAAACGAGCAAGTGTCACTCAAAAATTACATCCCTAGAACATTCATCTGCCACAAGGCGGGCGCTTGATGACTTCGAGCCTTGGACAGGCCTCCACCAGCCGCCGCACCAGCCCGAAATAGCTCCCAAGCATAGCCTCTCCAGGCCACAGCCGAACTAGGAGGCCCTTCATGGCCTGTTCGGCCACCTTGTGGGGCTCGACCAGTTGCTTCAGCTGGTCGCTCAGGGGCACGGGGTGTCCGGCCTCAGTATACTGAGACCAGAACACCTTCTCTGTCGAGCTGCCCTCCTCGGCTCGATAGAATGCGGCGGCATCGGACACACTCCGGGGAAGATCTGTGAACGCTCCTGGAGAGCTCCGGATTCGGGTAAGTAACAAGTAACTCACGTCTATATGTTTGCTTTGCATAAATAATGCCTTACCTGCCGCTATCTTCTTCACCTCATCCAACTCTTGGAGGGTCTTCTGGGATTCGGTCTTGGCAGACTTGGCATTTTCAATAGCCGCCGCGAGCTCGGACGCTCGCGTCTTCGAGTCAAGCTCCAAACTCTCATGTTTCTTCATGAGAACCTGGAGCTCTTGCCGCACCTTGCCAACCTCGGCCTCATACTTCTCCCACTCGGTGCGCTCCGCGGCCGCACTCTTCTCGGCCTCGAGCAGCGCTTGCTTAAGGGTCGCCACCTCAGACGTGGCCCCTACAATAGCCATGTTAATCCTGTCATTTCTTGCAATTGCACCTTTTTTATATATATTCAAACAAGGTATTTCTTACCTTCCTTCTCCTCGAGCTGCTTCTTGGCACGCCCGAGCTCTTGCTCGGACTTCTCGAGGCTCTGCTTCAACGTGTCCACTTCCGCAGTCAGTGCGGCGGACGCCAGCAGAGAAGCCTGCATACGCATATTGACTCCTTTTGTTAGACTCCTATGAATTATTTGATCCTCTATTCGGCTTTTCTTCCCGAATGCCCAACAGAGCATCAGGGGCTACTGTCTATGCAGTAATATTATTTACACATTATTTACTTACCTCAAAGCCTGTCAAAATGCTAATACAAGCTTCAGTCAGTCCACTCCATGCGGACTAAACCTTCTGGACCACCACACTCATAATAGTGCGGTGCTCCTCGTCGATGGAGGCGCCCTGGAGCGCCTCCAACATATTGTCCGGCGCCTCCGGTTGGACGGGGGCCACCGGCATGGTGGACTTGCTCCTCTTGGAAGGAGGTCCCCCGCTGGACTCTGGAACCTCTGAAGGTTCCGGAGTAGTGTCCGGCCTAGAACCGGACTTGGAGCCCTGGGGGGTTTCATCCCCTTTACTCCTGGAGTCCGGGAGGTCGCCCTGCGGCGCCTCCAGGACCACCTCCTCCCTGCTTGGAACCTGTTGAGACAACACTTCGGTGTTGTCCGCAGGGCGGGGGGAGGAAGCCGTCGGAAGCGAGTTCACATTCGACGAGTCCAGTGAGCCGCTCGACGACGCGTCGAGCCGGTCCTTGGGTGGGCTGCATAAACATATTTGACATAAGGGAAAGCTGTGCAATAAACGAATACTATGAATTACTCTGGTATCCGGATACTCACGATTTTGCCAGGGGCTTGGCCCTGGGCTGCCACTCCTCTCTGCCGTCGTCGGCGTCGGTGGAGTAGTCCGGAGGAAGGGTTTTCCCCTTCTTGGACCCTCCGGCCTCCCCAAAGAGGGCGGCCTTCCTTTTCTTCTCTCCTCCCGCTGGAGGGGGAGAGGTTTCTTCTTCTTCCTCCTCAACTTAACGAGAGGAATGCGCTTCAGAACCGTCGGGTGATGAATCTGACACCTCCTGGCGCCGGGCACTCTTTCGAGTCCCCGTGGCCCTTTTCGCGGCCTTCTTATCCGGCACCACATAGGCTGCCGGAACCAGCAGCTTTGCCAAGCGAGCGTCCGCTGGGCCTTCGGGCAAAGGAGCCGGACAGTTGATATGTCCGGACATCACCTGCCAATCCTGTCAAAGGTAAGGGAGCTTAGATCCCGCATGGAGTCAAACTATGATAGCCTAATATCCTGTAAAAGGAAAAATAACAGCTTACCGCATGAGTGTGGTGCTGCATACTGAATCCGCGATCGTCGGTAGCGGATGCGGGAGCCTCGGCGCCCTTGAAAAGCATCCTCTAGGCATCTTCGTACGTCGTGTCGAAGAGCCTGTTTAGAGTTCGGTGCTGCGACGGGTCGAACTCCCACAGGTTGAAGGCCCGTTGTTGACACGGGAGGATCAGGCGGATTAGCATAACCTGGACTACGTTGACAAGCTTGAGCTTCTGGTCCACCAGGGTTTGGATGCATGTTTGGAGTCCGGTCAGCTCTCCTTTTTTACCCCAAGATAGGCCCATCTCCTTCCAGGAGGTGAGCCGCGTAGGGGGGCCGGATCGAAACTTAGGGGGTGCGACCCATTCGGCGTCGCGCGGCTCGGTGACGTAAAACCACCACGATTGCCACCCCTTCAGGGTCTCCACAAAGGAGCCCTCGAGCCACAGGACGTTGGCCATCTTGCCCACCATGGCACCGCCGCACTCCGCCTGGCTGCCGCGCACCACCTTCGGCTTGACGTTGAAAGTCTTGAGCCATAGGCCGAAATGGGGGCGGATGCGGGGGAAAGCCTCGCACACGACGATAAACACCGAGATGTTGAGGACGAAGTTCGGGGCCAGATCGTGGAAATCCAGGCCGTAGTAGAACATGAGCCCCCGGACAAATAGATGCACAGGGAAGCCCAGTCCGTGGAGGAAATGGGGGAGGAATACCACCCTCTCATGGGGCCTAGCGGTGGGGATGAGCTGCCCCTTTTCGGGAAGCCGGAGCGCGATGTCGCTAGACAGATATCGGGCCTTCCTTAGCTTTTTGATGTGTCCCTCCATGACGGAGGAGACCATCCACTTGCCTCCCGCTCCGGACATGACTGGAGAAGGTTGAGGTGGTAGTGCGGACTTGGGCGCTGGAGCTCAAGTGCGCAAGAATGGATGGGCAAAGGAGGAAGAAGGCATGGGTGAAAAGGTGGATCCTTATCCCCTTATATGGGTGGACGCAACTACATGTCCCCACCAGCTTGGTAAAACTCGCTTATCTCCAAGCGCCGTAATCAAAGGCGTGGTTGGGTTATACATGCCCGTATTGATGAGAATCCCGGAATAAGGGGACACGATCTCTGCTTTGACAAGACGTGCCAAGGAACCCGCCTCGCATGACGTGCTGAGGTGGGATTATGAAATGACTCGGATAAAGGCTTGGCCGTGGTGTGTCACACTATGGAATACGTCAGCAGATTATATTTGTGTAAATATTATTCTCTCTATGGCAATATGTTGAAAACTTATTTTGCAGAGTCGGACACTATCTTTGTGTTTAAAATCTTCTATGAAGTACTTGGAGGAGGAACCCGCCTTGCAATGCCGAAGACAATCTGCGCGTCGGACTCATCATCATTGAAGCCTGGTTCAGGGGCTACTGAGGGAGTCCTGGATTAGGGGGTGTTCGGATAGCCGGACTATACCTTCAGCCGGACTCCTGGACTATGAAGATACAAGATTGAAGACTTCGTCCCGTGTCCGGAAGGGACTTTCCTTGGCGTGGAAGGCAAGCTTGGCGATATGGATATTCAGATCTCCTACCATTGTAACCGACTCTATGTAACCATAACCCTCTCCGGTGTCTATATAAACCGGAGGGTTTTAGTCCGTAGGACAACATACACATCGACAATCATACCATAGGCTAGCTTCTAGGGTTTAGCCTCTCTGATCTCGTGGTAGATCTACTCTTGTACTACCCATATCATCAATATTAATCAAGCAGGACATAGGGTTTTACCTCCATCGAGAGGGCCCAAACCTGGGTAAAACTTCGTGTCCCTTGCCTCCTGTTACCATCCGGCCTAGACGCACAGTTCGGGACCCCCTACCCGAGATCCGCCGATTTTGACACCGACAATAGCCATCCAATATATCAATCTTTATGTCTCGACCATTTCGAGACTCCTCGTGATGTCCGTGATCTCATCCGGGACTCCGAACTACCTTCGGTACATCAAAACACATAAACTCATAATATTGATCGTCATCGAACGTTAAGCGTGCGGACCCTATGGGTTCGAGAACTATGTAGACATGACCGAGACTCATCTCCGGTCAATAACCAATAGCGGAACCTAGATGTTCATATTGGCTCCCACATATTCTACGAAGATCTTTATCGGTCAAACCGCATAACAACATAGGTTGTTCCCTTTGTCATCGGTATGTCACTTGCCCGAGATTCGATCATCGGTATCACTATACTTAGTTCAATCTCGTTACCAGCAAGTCTTTTTACTCGTTCCGTAATGCATCATCCCGCAACTAACTCATTAGTCACATTGCTTGCAAGGCTTATAGTGATGTGCATTACCGAGAGGGCCCAGAGATACCTCTCTGACAATCGGAGTGACAAATCCTAATCTCGATCTATGCCAACTCAACAAAAACCATTGGAGACACCTGTAGAGCATCTTTATAACCACCCACTTACATTGTGACATTTGATAGCACACTAAGTGTTCCTATGGTATTTGGGAGTTGCATAATCTCATAGTCATAGGAACATGTATAAGTCATGGAGAAAGCAATAGCAATAAACTAAACGATCATAGTGCTAAGCTAATGGATGGGTCTTGTCCATCACATCATTCTCTATTGATGTGATCCCGTTCATCAAATGACAACACATGTCTATGGCTAGGAAACTTAACCATCTTTGATTAATGAGCTAGTCTAGTAGAGGTATAGTAGGGACACTTTGTTTGGCTATGTATTCACACGTGTACTAAGTTTCTGGTTAATACAATTCTAGCATGAATAATAAACATTTATCATGATATAAGGAAATGTAAATAACAACTTTATTATTGCCTCTAGGGCATATTTCTTTCAGAAAGGGTGATGTAGTAAAGTAGAGATAAGTATTTCCCTCAGTTAAGAACCAAGGTATCAATCCAGTAGGAGGTGTTGGGGTTCAAAAAAATTCCTACGCACACGCAAGATCTATCATGGTGATGCATAGCAACGAGAGGGGAAGAGTGTTGTCCACTTACCCTCGTAGACCGTAAGCGGAAGCATTATGACAACGTGGTTGATGTAGTCGTATGTCTTCACGATTCGACCGATCCTAGTACCGAAAGTACGGCACCTCCGTGATCTGCACACGTTCGGCTCGGTGATGTCCCATGAACTCTCGATCCAGCTGAGTGTCAAGGGAGAGCTTCGTCGGCACGACGGTGTGATGACGGTGATGATGAAGCTACCGGCGTAGGGCTTCGCCTAAGCACTACGATGATATGACCGAGGTGGATTATGGTGGAGGGGGGCACTGCACATGGCTAAGAAATAAATGATCAACTTGTGTGTTCTAGGGTGCCCCCTGCCCCCGTATATAAAGGAGCAAGGGGGAGGCCGGCCGGCCCTTGGGGCACGCCAGGAGAGGAGGAGTCTTCCTCCTAGTAGGAGTAGGACTCCCCTTTTCCTAGTCCTACTAGGAGGGGGAAAGGAAGGAGGGGAGGGAGAAGGAAAGGGGGGCGCCACCCCCCTTCCCTAGTCTAATTCAGACCAGAGGGGGAGGGGGCACGCGGCCTGCCCTGGCCAGCCCTATCTCTTTCCACTAAGGCCCATGTGGCCCATTAGTTCCCCGGGGGGTTTCGGTAACCCTCCGGCACTTCGGTTTTCTCTGAAATCATCCGAAACACTTTCGTGTCTGAATATAGCCATCCAATATATCAATCTTTATGTCTCGACCATTTCGAGACTCCTCGTGATGTCCCTGATCATATCCGGGACTCCAAACTACCTTTGGTACATCAAAACACATGAACTCATAATACCGATCGTCACCGAATGTTAAGTGTGCAGACCCTACGGGTTCGAGAACTATGTAGACATGACCGAGACTCATCTCCGGTCAATAACCAATAGCGGAACCTGGATGCTCATATTGGTTCCTACATATTCTACAAAGATCTTTATCGGTCAAACCGCATAACAACATATGTTGTTCCCTTTGTCATCGGTATGTTACTTGCCCGAGATTCGATCGTTGGTATCTCAATACCTAGTTAAATCTCATTACCGGCAAGTCTCTTTACTCGAACTGTAATGCATCATCCCACCACTAACTCAATAGTCACATTGCTTGCAAGGCTTATACTGATGTGCATTACCGAGGGGGCCCAAAGATACCTCTCCGATACACGGAGTGACATATCCTAATATCGATCTATGCCAACTCAACAAACACCATCGGAGACACCTGTAGACCATATTTATAGTCACCCGGTTACGTTGTGACATTTGATAGCACACTAAGTGTTCCTCCGGTATTCGGGAGTTGCATGATCTCATAGTAATAACAACTTTATAGAAGCCTTGCAAGCAAAGTGACTAATTAGTTAGTCGCGGGATGATGTATTATGGAATGAGTAAAGAGACTTGCCGGTAATGAGATTGAACTAGGTATGAAGATACCGACGATCGAATCTCAGGCAAGTAACATACCGATGACAAAGGGAATAACGTATGTTGTCATAGCGGTTCGACCAATAAAGATCTTCGTAGAGTACGTAGGAGCCAATATGAGCATCCAGGTTTCGCTATTGGTTATTGACCGGATAAGTGTCTCAGTCATGTCTACATAGTTCTCGAACCCGTAGGGTCCGCACACTTAACGTTCGATGACGATATAATATTATATGAGTTTTGTGATTTGGTGACCGAATGTTGTTCGGAGTCTTGTATGAGATCATAGACATGACGAGGGGTCTTGAAATGGTCAAGAGGTAAAGATTGATATATAGGACGATGGTATTTGGACACCGGAAGTGTTCCGGAGGGTATCGGGTACTTATCGGGTCACCGGAAGCTGTTTCGGGTACCCCCGGCAATCCTATGGGACATATGGGCCTTGTGAAGGAACACACCAGCCCGCAAGGGGCTGGTGCGCCCTATAAGGCTATAAGAGGAGGAGAAGGAAATGGGGGAAGGGAAAGGAAAATGTGGATTAGGATTCCCACTTCCTTCCCTCACCCCCCCCCTCTTTCCTTCCCCTTCATGCATACATGGAAAGGGGGGCGCAGGGCAAGGCAGGGCCCCTAAGGGGTGGCGGCCAACCCTAGGGAGCCCCTGGCTGCCTCTCCTCCCCCTCCCACCTATATATATGTGGGGAGGGGCACCTAGAACACACAACAACAATCATTAGCCATGTGCGGCACCCCCCCCCCCTCCATAGTTTACACCCCCGGTCATAATTTTGCGGTGCTTATGCGAAGCCCTGCGGGAATCACTTCACCATCACCATCACCATGCCATCGTGATGACGGAACTCATCTAGTTCCTCGACACATTGCTGGATCAAGAAGGCAAGGGACGTCATCGATCTGAGCGTGTGAAGAACTTGGAGGTGCCGTACGTTCGGTGCTTGATAGTCGGAGCTAGAAGAAGTTCGACTACATCAACCGCGTTGTCAAATGCTTCTGCTTTCGGTCTATGAGCGTACGTAGACACACTCTCCCCCTCTCATTGCTATGCCTCTCCTAGATATATCTTGCGTGAGCATTGGATTTTTTTTTGAAATTGCATGCTACGTTTCCCAACAAAACTCAAGCAGTATGATAAAACCCCATCTTTTTACCCTTGATGGCAACAATTAAATATGTGCCTTGCTACCCCTTTCGCTAACGGAGCTCACGAGATTTTCTATTTTGAGTTTTGTGTTGTGAAGTTTTCAAGTTTTGGGTAAAGATTTGATGGATTATGGAACAAAGAGTGGCAAGAGCCTAAGCTTGGGGATGCCCATGGCACCCCAAGGTAAAATTCAAGGACACCAAAAAGCCTAAGCTTGGGGATGCCCCGGAAGGCATCCCCTCTTTCGTCTTCGTCTATCGGTAACTTTACTTGGAGCTATATTTTTATTCACCACGTGATATGTGTTTTGCTTGGAGCGTCTTGTATGATTTGAGTCTTTGCTTTTTAGTTTACCACAAGCATCCTTGATGTACACACCTTTTGAGAGAGACTCACATGATTTCAAATTTATTAGAATATTCTATGTGCTTCACTTATATCTTTTAAGCTATATAGTTTTTGCTATAGTGCTTCACTTATATCTTTTAGAGCATGGTGGTGGTTTTGTTTTATAGAAACTATTGTTCTCTCATGCTTAACTTATATTATTTTGAGAGTCCTTTAGAACAACATGGAAATTTGCTATAATATAAAAACTTTTATAGTAGTGCATTGAATACTATGAGAAGTTTGATACTTGATAATTGTTTTGAGATATGGAGATGGTGATATTACAGTCATGCTAGTTGAGTAGTTGTGAATTTGAGAAATACTTGTGTTGAAGTTTGTGATTCCCGTAGCATGCACGTATGGTGAACCGTTATGTGATGAAGTCGGAGCATGATTTATTTATTGATTGTCTTCCTTATGAGTGGCGGTCAGGGACGAGCGATGGTCTTTTCCTACCAATCTATACCCCTAGGAGCATGCGCGTAATACTTTGTTTCGATAACTAATAGATTTTTGCAATAAGTATGTGAGTTCTTTATGACTAACGTTGAGTCCATGGATTATACGCACTCTCACCCTTTCACCATTGCTAGCCTCTCTAGTATCGCACAACTTTCGCCGGTACCATAAACCCACCATATACCTTCCTCAAAACAGCCACCATACCTACCTATTATGGCATTTCCATAGCCATTCTGAGATATATTGCCATGCAACTTTCCACCGTTCCGTTATTATGACACGATTCATCATTGTCATATTGCTTGCATGCTCATGTAGTTGACATCGTATTTGTGGCAAAGCCACCACTCATAATTCTTCATACATGTCACTCATGGATCATTGCACATCCTAGTACACCGCTGGAGGCATTCACATAGAGTCATATTTTTTTTCTAAGTATCGAGTTGTAATTCTTGAGTTGTAATAAATAAAGTGTGATGATCATCATTATTAGAGCACTGTCCTAGTGAGGAAAGGATGATGGAGACTATGATTCCCTCACAAGTCGGGATGAGACTCCGGACGAAAATAAAAAAATAAAAAAAAGAGAAAGGCCATAAAAAGGAAGAAGGCCCAAAAAATGAGAGAAAAAGAGAGAAGGGACAATGCTGCTATCCTTTTTGCACACTTGTTCTTCAAAGTAGTACCATGATCTTCATGATAGAGAGTCTCCTATGATATCACTTTCATATACTAGTGAGAATTGTTGATTATAGAACTTGGCTTGTATATTCCAATGATGAGCTTCCTCAAAATGCCCTAGGTCTTCGTGAGCAAGCAAGTTGGATGCACACCCACTTAGTTTCTTTTGTTGAGCTTTCATATACTTATAGCTCTAGTGCATCCATTGCATGGAAATCCCTACTCACTCACATTGATATCTATTGATGGGCATCTCCATAGCCCGTTGATACGCCTAGTTGATGTGAGACTATCTTCTCCTTTTGTCTTCCCCACAACCACCATTCTATTCCACTATAGTGCTATATCTATGGCTCACGCTCATGTATTGCGTGAAGATTGAAAAAGGACATCAAAAGTATGGAACAATTGCTTGTCTTGTCATCGGGGTTGTGCATGATTTAAATATTTTGTGTGGTGAAGATAGAGCATAGCCATACTATATGATTCTGTAGGGATAACTTTCTTTGGCCATGTTATTTTGAGAAGACATAATTGCTTAGTTAATATGCTTGAAGTATTATTATTTTTATGTCACAATATTTTGTGTGGTGAAGTATTATCTTGAATCTTTCAGATCTGAACATTCATGCCACAATAAAGAAAAATTACATTGAGAAATACATTAGAAAGCATTCCACATCAAAAATTCTTCTTTTATCATTTACCTACTCGAGGACGAGCAGGAATTAATCTTGGGGATGCTTGATACGTCTCCAATGTATCTATAATTTTTGATTGCTCCATGCTATTATATTATCTATTTTGGAGGCCAATGGGCTTTATTTTACACTTTTATATCATTTTTGGGACTAACCTACTAACCGGAGGACCAGCCCAAATTGCTGTTTTTTGCCTATTTTAGGGTTTCGAATAAAAGGAATATAAAACGGAGTCCAAACAGAATGAAACCTTCAGGAACGTGATTTTCTTAACAAACATGATCCATGAGACTTGGAGTGGGCGTCAAGAAACAACGAAGGAAGCCACGAGGCAGGGGGCGCGCCCTCCACCCTCGTGGGCCCTCCATTGCTCCACCGACGTACTTATTCCTCCTATATATATCCACATACCCCCCAAACATCCAGGAGCACCATTGTGGGAGTCCTGGATTAGGGGGTCTCGGGACAGCCGGACTATATCCTTTGGTCGGACTGTTGGACTATGAAGATACAAGATTGAAGACTTCGTCTCGTGTCCGGATGGGACTCTACTTGGTGTGGAAGGCAAGCTAGGCAATACGGATATGTATATCTCCTCCTTTGTAACCGACCTTGTGTAACCCTAGCCCCCTCCGGTGTCTATATAAACTGGAGGGTTTTAGTCCATAGGACAACATACAATCATACCATAGGCTAGCTTCTAGGGTTTAGCCTCTCCGATCTCGTGGTAGATCAACTCTTGTAATACTTGTATCATCAAGAATAAATCAAGCATGACGTAGGGTTTTACCTCCATCAAGAGGGCCCGAACCTGGGTAAAACATCGTGTCCCCTGCCTCCTGTTACCATATGCCTTAGACGCACAGTTCGGGACCCCCTACCCGAGATCCGCCGGTTTTGACACCGACATTGGTGCTTTCATTGAGAGTTCCTCTATGTCGTCGCCGTTAGACTTGATGGCTCCTACGATCATAGATAGCGATGCAGTCCGGGGTGAGATTTTTCTCCCCGGATAGATCTTTGTGTCTTGCGGCTTCGCACTGCGGGCCAACTCGCTTGGCCATCTGGAGCAGATCGAAAGTTACGCCCCTGGCCACCAGGTCAGGTTTGGAAGCTTAAACTACACAGCCAATATCCGCGGAGACTTGCTCTTCGACGGATTCGAGCCCCTGCCTTGTGCGCCACACGGTCACGATGAGTACGATCTAGCTCTACCATCGGACAGTGTTCAAGAAATCGCACTGGCAGCCGCTCCGACCCTCAATTCGGAGCCAGTTGCGCCATCCATGGACGGGTGGATAGACCCCGTCATGGAGGTTGTATCCTTTGCGGCGATCGAACCGAATATCGACCTTACCCTTCATGAGAGCCGTGTTGCTAAACTGCCGGATCCTTCTTCGGCCACGGACTCCGAACCGCCTGCGCCCGTTCCTGTCGAATCCGATTGGGCGCCGATCATGGAGTTTACCTCCAGGGATATTTTTCAGCACTCGCCCTTTGGCGACATACTGAACTCATTAAGGTCTCTCTCCTTGTCAGGAGAGTCCTGGCCGAACTACGCCCGGCAGGATTGGGATGCGGATGATGAAGAAATTCGCCGCCCACCCACCACCCACTTAGTAGCCACTGACTTAACCGACATGCTCGACTTCGACTCCGAAGGCATCAACGGTATGGACGACGATGCGGGAGGCAAAGAGGAACCACTGCCCACAGGGCACTGGACGCCCACTTCGTCACATGACGTATACATGGTGGACACACCCAAAGAAAACAACGACGAGGAACGGAAGGACGCAATGAAGGGTTGTTCCCTCGAGAAGCAGTCAAAGCGGCGGAGTAAACGCCGCTCCAAATCCCACCTCGGCAGAAATAACAATCATATAGACCCAGCGATAGAGTAGGGTGCACCATCACCAGACCAGGGCAACATGGGGAATCAAACCGAACAACCCGACTCCGTCGAAGATAACAGTCCGGACGACATCACACCGGATAGGCGCCAGGAGCAACATAATGCCCACCAAAGGCTTGTTGCCACGTCGAGGAGTCTGGAAAAATAGAAGCAAAGGCTCAAGGCTACACAAGACACACTCAAAATCAAATGGAGTGAAGTACTCAACAATGCGGCGAAGTACGGCAGTAATCGCCACACCAAGAGCTATCCGAAGCGAAAGTTGCTACCTGAATTTGATGAGGAGGCCTTAGATCCTCCACAATTAAAAAATAAAATGGCCATCCGGTCGGATAGACGACCTCATAGCCAACATAAAGCGGCAAACGACGCCGCACATAAACCAGTACGCGATCTGCGTAAGGGCTCGCATCAAAAGGACAGCGCAACCAGATCCATCTATGGACCACACAGGCGCGCTCCAACATACAATGCAACACAAAAAACATCCGAACACCATGGTACGCCCAAATACAGGGGTGCCGCACACCCTCTATGTTTCACCGACGAGGTGCTGGACCATGAATTTCCAGAGGGATTCAAACCCGTAAACATAGAGGCGTACGACGGAACAACAGACCCTGGGGTCTGGATTGAGGACTACATCCTCCACATCCATATGGCTCGAGGAGACGATCTCCACGCCATCAAGTACTTACCCCTCAAGCTCAAAGGGCCAGCTCGGCACTGGCTTAAAAGCCTCCCCGAAAACTCCATCGGAAGCTGGGAAGAGCTCGAAGACGCCTTTCGGGCAAATTTTCAAGGGACATATGTCCGACCACCGGATGCAGACGATTTAAGTCATATAACTCAACAGCCCGGTGAGTCAGCCCGAAAACTTTGGAACAGGTTCCTCACTAAAAAGAACCAAATAGTTGACTGTCCGGACGCCGAAGCCTTAGCAGCTTTCAAGCATAGCATTCGAGACGAATGGCTTGCCAGACACCTCGGTCAAGAAAAGCCGAGAACAATGGCAGCATTAACAAGCCTCATGACCCGTTTTTGCGCGGGCGAGGACAGCTGGTTAGCCCGATGCAGCACCAGCGACCCAAGTACATCCGAAGTCAGGGATGGAAACGGGAAATCACGACGCAGCAAGAATAAGCGCCGGAATAAAGAAGACAACCCGAAGAGCACGGCGGTAAACGCCGGATTTAGAAGCTCTCGGCCAGGGCAGCAGAAGCCGCCCTCCAAAGGCAACAGAGACGAATTGTCCAGCCTAAACAAAATTCTGGACCAAATATGTCAGATCCATAGCACCCCGGATAAACCTGCAAATCATACCCACAGAGAATGTTGGGTCTTCAAACAGTCCGGCAAGCTCAACGCCGAACACAAGGGGCAGGATACACCAAGTGAAGACGAGGATGAGCCTCGCAAGCAAAGCACAGGGGGACAGAAGAAATTCCCACCAGAAGTCAAAACAGTCAATGTGTTACACGTGATAGAAGGGAGAAACAAAGCGGCACCTTTAGAGGAACATGCCCCAGGGCCTATCACCGCGGAGCTCCGCCACTGGTCGTCCCAACCGATCACCTTCGACCATCGGGATTACTCGGCAAGTATCCGGCGTGCAGGATGGGCTGCCTTGGTATTAGATCCAATAATTGATGGATACCACTTCACCTGAGTCCTGATGGACGGCGGCAGCAGTTTAAATCTGATATATCAGGACACAGTCCACAAAATGGGGATAGACCCAACAAAAATTTGCCGCAATAATGCTACCTTTAAAGGAGTAACGCCAGGCCCGGAGGCTCATTGTAGGGGCTCCCTACTACTAGAGGTTATATTCGGCTTCCCCAATAACTTCCATAGCGAAAATTTAACTTTCCACGTCGCTCCGTTCCAAAGTGGCTATCAAGCACTACTCGGACGCGAAGCTTTCGCTCGCTTTAACGCAATACCGCATTACGCTGCTCTGAAGCTCAAGATGCTCGGTCCACGTGGCATCATTACAATAAATGGAAATATTGAGCGCTCCTTGCGCGCCGAAGACGGTGCGGCCGCCTTGGCCGCCGCACACTAAACGGCCTCACCAACTCAAGGATTTGACAGGTCGTTAAGACCACGGACACGGCTAGACGAGTCCGGCTCAGCTATATGTAATTAATACATGTTTGATGGCTATACCCCTATTACAATACAAGGGGCTCAACGCGCGGCAAAAGTGGCAATAAGGCTCACCTTTACTCATTTTCAACTATATATTGTTTATTTAGTATAACTTAACTTTTGCACGGCAACTTTTCAATTAAGTTCCTCTCTTTTTCAGATGACCATCGGGCTACACCCGTCCAGGATATGGCACAACGGAGACACATGCGCAGACGTGCAGTAGGGACCCGTTCCAAGGATTTTTTGTAGATTAAGACCCTGCGTAAACCTTTTTTACTGTCTCTTGTTGATTTACATCCCTCAGATTCTTAGTACAACCGAGAAGGATGCTGGCGTCTTGGCATGTGGCCACGCCAGAATAATGCACATACCTAGACACCAGGGGCTTATTACAAAGGGTACTGTTTAGACCCGGTTTACACCATAAAGACCGAATACCTTAGGGAGTGTTCGGTGTCGCGAGTTCGGCCTTATATGCATCAGCTCTGAATCATGTCTTTGGTCAAATGTTGGGTTTGCCTGGCTCCTGTGTTTTGCTGCCTTACGTTCCGCTCTATCGGCTAAGGTGGCACCAGGAGAACTACTGCGATTGTGCCCTGGTTCATCCGAACGATCACCTCAGTAGAGAAAGCCGAAAACTGACTGTCATGATATATCGTGAGACTGGTCAACCACTTGATGACCTATTGGAATCTTCGGGATTCCTCCGCATTAACGAAGGGCCGTTTCCCAGCCAGGCATGTACGCACCCCGAATCCGGATGAGTGCGGAGCCACCAGGGGCTATATAGTAGCCCCACTGTCAAACTCCTATGGCTAAGTGAAGGTGTTAAAGCATTATAGTCCAGTTGCCTAGTTCGCTGCGCTATCACCTCCTTAATAGGACCAAGACGTTGGATTAAGTGTGAATACACGTCTTCTGCGAACACCCCCGCATTATATGCGTGGGGGCTGAAGCCGACGGCTGCAACCTTTCACGTTATATACATGTATACATAAACGGCCGCACAGGAGGCATCACAATACTTTCGGGAAAAAGTATAAATACAGCCTTGATAAAATCAATAAAACGTTGTTTTTACAATTGGAATACATATCACTCAAACATAACATTCTTCGAGCACTGGTCCTCTATCGCACGAGTGCCCTCAAGAACTTCTTCAAAATAGTGCTCGTCAGCCACTCGGCCTATGGCCGAACCCTGCGCCACGATAGTGGTGGCATCCATCTCCGCACAGTATGTTTTGACACGGGCAAGGGCCATCCGCGAGCCTTCTATGCACACCGACCTCTTCATCGCATTAATGTGTGGCACCGCACCAAGGAACTGCTGCACCAAGCTAAAATAGTTGTTCAGCTTTAGCCTTTCCGGCCACAGATGATCCACGACAGACCTCATGGCGAGTCCGGACAATCTACTGAGTTCGACCCATTCGGCAAGCTGATCAGTCAATGGAAGAGGATGCTCTGGAACGTTAAATTGCGACCAGAACAGCTTGTCCACTTCACGATCTGTTTGATCTCGGAAGTATTCGGCCGCATCGACAGTGCTCGCCGCTAAGTCCATATATGTGCCGGCCAAACTCCACAGCCGATCTAGAGGGGCATACCGCGGATCGCCGAACTTCCTCCGCGGCATAAAGGGCTTCCCAGCCACAATGTCCCCGACTTCACGCAGTTCCTCCTTCTTCGCTCTCATTGCAGAGCGGGTGTCTTTGGTCGCCATTGTGGCGTTTTCAAGGTCCGTAGCCTTCGCCCGGTTTTCTTCTTCAAGAAACTGGCAGCGGTCGGCAGTGTCTTTTAACTTCACAACCATTTTGGCCATTTTATCTTTGCTCACGCTATGAGCGGCCTTCTCGGCTCTCAACTCTTCGGCCGCCTTCAAAATGGCCGCATTACTACTCCTTGCTTGCTCCTTAGCTCGGGCAAGCTCCGCCCGCAAGGCCTCCACGGTGGCAGCTCCATCTGCAGTCACAACATATTAAAGATACTGGCATCACGCTGCTCTTACTATGTGACATCCACTATAAATATCACCTACCCTGTGCCTCGTCAAGCCGCTTGTTAACAAGCTTGATGTCGGCATCCACCGCATCCAATTGCTGCTTTAGTTCGGCAACCCCATCAGTCCGGCTAGCCACCGGAGCTTCAGACACCTGCACATAAGGGCGGTCTGGTTATTACCTGGGACTATGATCCTCCGTTCGCCGCCGGTCTCGACGACAACCAGAGTCTCAGGGGCTACTATCTACACAGGGCACACCTAAAATGCGCTGTACCACCACAAATGTATATCATTTCACGTACCTCAAAGCCCGTTAGTAGACTCATAAAGGCTTCATGCAACCCGTTTTCGGCAGACGAAATCCTTTCAATCACCGTACACATTAATGTACGGTGCTCTTCTGAGATAGTCGCTCGCTCTAGCAGACCCTTCAGTATGTCCGACCGCATACCAGGTGGTGCCGGACTCTTTTGATTGCTCTCTTCAAGAGCCGGATACTGAGGGCTTCGGGTGACCATGGGATTACCTTCTGGCCTTGCCGGATCCAGAGAAACTCTTCGTGATGACACTTCAAGGTCGCCCGCTTCTTGAGCCAGGGAGTCCGGGGGAGGCGTTTCACTCTCCATCATCTCCGGAAGAAGATCCCTCGAAGACGAGCTCTGCTGAGAAGGGCTCAGATCCGAACTGCAAGATAGATGCTTCGGTTATCTTCCTCAGAAGTAAGGTAGTATATCTTCACTATTAAGTACTTTTTGATTACTTACAGCTCGTTAGAGGGCTGATCCCTGCACGGACTTTGTGCGGCAAGAGCACCCTCCGAGGCAGGACCCTCTGGTGGAGTTTTCTTCTCCCGTTTGGAAACCTTGGTTTCCGGATCATCGGAGGTAGTCCTCTTCCTCCCCCGGGGCAAGGGAATGTCAGATTCCTTCCCTTGGTTATCCTCCCTCATGGAGGCGCTCGTTCCCTCGGCTGGAATAGGTAGCGGTGGGGGCCCGCTTTCACCCTCTTTATTCCCCCCTTCATATTCCTTTGAGGGCACCGGGCAAGGTGCTGGCTCGAGCATCTTTTCCAGCACCGGATTGTCCAAGCCTTTGGGAAGGGGGGGCGAACACTGGATCATCTTCGCCTTTGTTATCCAGTCCTGGTCAAAAAGCGGTTCTTCAGAATGACGTCATGATGAATGAAAGACAGTGTGTTCGGCTAGAGGATTACTTACTTGGGCCGCGGTGCGGTTGCTGCTCAGGCCCACGTCCTCGGAGGTGTCCGGACACTCTATTTGGGGTCCGAAGAACGACTTGTACATCTCCTCGTGCGTCAGGCCGAGGAAATTCTGAATAGCGCGCGGTCCTTCTGGGTTGAATTCCCACAAGCGGAGGGGCCGGCGTTTGCAAGGCTGGACTCGACGAACCAGCATGACTTGCACTACCATAACCAAACTAAAATCTCCCTCGAAGAGATCTCGGATGCGGCTCTGCAGTATGGGCACATCCTTGGCTGGACCCCAGCTCAGCCCCCTGCTGATCCATGACATCAGTTGTGGCGGAGGGCCCGAGCGAAAGGCGGGGGAAGCTACCCACTTGGCACTTCTGGGAGCGGTGACGTAGAACCACTCCCGTTGCCATAATCCGGACATCTCTGGAAAGGAACCCTTTGGCCACGGAGCTCCAGCGATCTTGCTTATTAATGCCCCTCCGCACGCTACATGCTGCCCCTCAACCGTCTTCGGCTTCACATCAAAGGTCTTGAGCCACAGGCCGAAGTGAGGGGTAATGCGGAGGAAGGCCTCACATACGACAATAAATGCCGAGATGTGGAGAAAGGAATCCGGGGCTAGATCGTGGAAATCAAGCCCGTAATAGAACATCAAACCCCTAACGAAGGGATCCAGAGTGAGGCCTAGTCCTCGGAGGAAGTGGGAGATAAACACGACGTCTTCATTGGGTTCAGGAGTAGGGACGACCTGCCCTCGGGCAGGCAGCCGATGCGAGACTTCGGCGGTCAAGTATCTTGCCTCCCTCAACTTCTTGATATCCTCTTAGGAGGGCATCCACCGGCCCTGGAGGCTGGATCCGGACATGATTGAAGGTCCGAAGCACCTGACCTGGGCTTTGGGTGTTAGAACTCGAGGCGGGGGAAGGATTCGATTGAGCACGGGAGGAAAAAAGTAAAAGCCTTGTCCCTTTATAAAGAGGGTGAATATCAAGCGTCCTCCTCGTGGCCGTTTGGGACTTGCCTAAAATCTAGGAGTCCTAGGCACGGTTGGGTTACCCACACCCGTATTGATGAGAATCCCGTAATAAGGGGGACACGATCTCTGCTTTGACAAGACGTGTCAAGAAACTGCCTCGCGTTATGTGCGGGGCTAGTTAAAGAAAACGGTTCGAATAATCACCGAGCCATGGCATGATGTCATGTTGCCAAAACATGTCAGCAGATTAGATTTGTGGAAATATTATTCTCTCTACGGTGGTATGTGGAACTTATTTTGCAGGGTCGGACACTATCCTTGTATTCAAATTCTTCGTGGTGTATCCGGAGGAGGAACCCGCCTTGCAATGCCGAAGACAACACTGCGCGCCGGACTCATCGTCATTGAAGCCTGGTTCAGGGGCTACTGAGGGAGTCCTGGATTAGGGGGTCTCCGGACAGCCGGACTATATCCTTTGGCCGGACTGTTGGACTATGAAGATACAAGATTGAAGACTTCGTCTCGTGTCCGGATGGGACTCTACTTGGCGTGGAAGGCAAGCTAGGCAATACGGATATGTATATCTCCTCCTTTGTAACCGACCTTGTGTAACCCTAGCCCCCTCCAGTGTCTATATAAACCGGAGGGTTTTAGTCCGTAGGACAACATACAATCATACCATAGGCTAGCTTCTAGGGTTTAGCCTCTCCGATCTCGTGGTGGATCAACTCTTGTAATACTCGTATCATCAAGAATAAATCAAGCAAGACGTAGGGTTTTACCTCCATCAAGAGGGCCCGAACCTAGGTAAAACATCGTGTCGCCTGCCTCCTGTTACCATCCGCCTTAGACGCACAGTTTGGGACCCCTACCCGAGATCCACCGGTTTTGACACCGACAACCACGAAAACCTAATTCCACCGCCGCAACCTTCTGTACCCGAGAGATCCCATCTCAGGGCCTTTTCCGGAGCTCCGCCAGAGGGGGCATTGATCACGGAGGGCCTCTACATCAACTCCATGGCCTCTCCGGTGATGTGTGAGTAGTTTACTTCAGACCTACGGGTCCATAGTTATTAGCTAGATGGCCTCTTTGGATCTCAATACAAAGTTCTCCTCGATCTTCTTGGAGATCTATTCGATGTAATCTTCTTTTGCGGTGTGTTTGTCGAGATACGATGAATTGTGGGTTTATGATCCAGATTATCTATGAACAATATTTGAATCTCCTCTGAATTCTTTTAGGTATGATTGGTTTATATTTGCAAGTCTTTTCAAATTATCAGTTTGGTTTGGCCTACTAGATTGATCTTTCTTGCATTGGGAGAAGTGCTTAGCTTTGGGTTCAATCTTACGGTGCTCGATCCCAGTGACAGAAAGGGAACCGACACGTATTGTATTGTTGCCATCGAGGATAAAAAGATGGGGTTTATATCATATTGCATGAGTTTATCCCTCTTCATCATGTCATCTTACTTAAAGCATTACTCTGTGCTTATGAACTTAATACTCTAGATGCATGCTGGATAGCGGTCGATGTGTGGAGTAATAGTAGCAGATGCAGAATCGTTTCGGTCTACTTGTCGTGGACGTGATGCCTATATACATTATCATACCTAGATATTCTCATAACTATGCTCAATTCTATCAATTGCTCGACAGTAATTCATTTACCCACTGTAATACTTATGCTCTTGAGAGAAGCCACTAGTGAAACCTATGGCCCCGGGTCTATCTTCCATCATATTTATCGTCCAACACTTAGTTATTTCCTTTGTCGTTTATTTTACTCTGCATCTTTATTTCTCTTTATCATAAAATACCAAAAATAGTACCTTATCATATCTATCAGATCTCACTCTCGTAAGTGACCGTGAAGGGCTTGACAACCCCTTTATCGCGTTGGTTGCGAGGTTCTTATTTTTTTGTGTAGGTGTGTGGGACTTGAGCTTGATCTCCTATTGGATTGATACCTTGGTTCTCAAAAACTAAGGGAAATACTTACGCTACTTTGCTGCATCACCCTTTCCTCTTGAAGGGAAAACCAACGCAATGCTCAAGAGGTAGCAAACATTGTATTGAAGATCAAAGAGAGAGAATAAGCCATCTAGCTACTAGCTAGGGACCCTTAGGTTTGTGATAAACTACTCACGGTTCATCGGAAGGGCAGCAAGGTTGATGTAGAGGCCCTCCATAATCGAATCCCCCTCCGACAAAGTGCCGAAAAAGGCCCCAAGATGAGATCTCACGGGAACAGAGGCTTGCGGCGGTGGAAAAGTATTTTTGGGGACGCTTCTGATGTTTGGAGAATATTTGAGAATATATAGAGGTGGAACTAGGGTTAGGGGACTCTCGAGGGGCCACAAGCTAGGGGCGCCCCCTCCCCCCCCCGGGGCGCGCCCTAGAGGCTTGTGGCCTATGGACTCTTCTGGCCCTCTCTCCAAGCCTCGTAGGTGTCTTTTGGTCCAAGAAAAATCATCGTAAAGTTTTATTCCGTTTGGACTCCGTTTGATATTCCTTTTCTGTAAATGTCAAAAACAAGAAAAAACCAGAAACTAGGATTGGGCTCTAGGTCAATAGGTTAGTCCCAAAAAATAATATAAAAATAGCATATTAATGCATATAAAACATCCAAAACATATAATATAATAGCATGGAACAATAAAAAATTATAGATGTGTTGGAAACATATCAAGCATCCCCAAGCTTAATTCATGCTCGTCCTCGAGTAGGTAAATGATAAAAACAGAATTTTTGATGTGAAATGCTACCTAACATATTTATCAATGCAATCTTCTTTATTGTGGCAAGAAAATTCAGATCCATACCATTTAAAACAAAAGTTTAATATTGACATAAAAACAATAATACTTCAAGCATACTAATAAAGAAATCATGTCTTATCAAAATAACATGGCCAAAGAAAGTTATCCCTACAAAATCATAGAGTCTGGCTATGCTACATCTTCATCACACTTTCAACTTTCATGCAATACATGAGCATGAGCCATGTATATAGCACTATAGGTGGAATAGAATATGGTGGTTGTGGAGAAGACAAAAGAGAAGGAGAAAGTCTCACATCAACTAGGCAAATTAACGGGCTATGGAGATGTCCATCAATTGATATCGATGCAAGTGAGTAGGGATTGCCATGCAACAGATGCACTAGAGCTATAAGTGTATGAAAAATCAAAAAGAAACTAAGTGGGTGTGCATCCAACTTGCTTTCTCATAAGGACCTAGGGCAATTTGAGGAAGCCCATCATTGGAATATACAAGCCAAGTTCTATAATGAAAAATTCCCACTAGTATATGAAAGTGACAAAATAGGAGACTCTCTATCTTGAAGAACATGATGCTATTTCAAAGCACAAATGTGTAAAAAGGATAGTAACATTGTCCCTTCTCTCTTTTTCTCTCAATTTTTTGTTCGAGCTTTTTTGGCCTCTTTTTTCTTTTCTTTTTATTTGGGCTTCTTTGGCCTCTATTATTATTTATAAAGTCCGGAGACTCATCCCAACTTGTGAGGGTATCATAGCTTACATCATCCTTTCCTCACATGGGACAATTATCTAATAATGATGATAATCACACTTTTATTTACTTACAACTCAAGAATTACAACTCGATACTAGAAGAAAGATATGACTTTATAGAATGCCTCATGCATATGAGAACAATATGACAATGATGGTATGTGTCATAATAAAACGGAATGGTGGAAGTTGCATGGCAATATCTCGGAATGGCTATGGAAATGCCATAATAGGTAGGGATGGTGGTTGTTTTCAGGAAGGTATATGGTGGGTTTAATGCACCGGTGATAGTTGCGCGTAGAGAGGCTAGCAATGGTGGAAGGGTGAGAGTGTGTATAATCCATGGACTCAACATTAGTCATAAAGAACTCAGATACTTATTTCAAAAGTTTATTAGCCATCGAAAGAAAGTACTAATACGCATGCTCCTAGGGGAGAGGTTGGTAGGAGTTAACCATCGCGCACTCCCGACCTCCACACAAAGGATGACAATCAAGAAAATAAATCATGCTCCGACTTCATCACATAACGGTTCACCATACGTGCATGCTACAGGAATCACAAACTTTAACACAAGTATTTCTACCAATCCACAATTACTCACTAGCATGACTCTAATATCACCATCTTTATATCTCAAAACAAATGCAAAGAATCAAAATTCTCATATACTCAATGCTCTTATATGAAAGTTTTCATTATACCCCTCTTGGATGCCCATCATATTAGGACTAAATTCATAAGCTAAGCAAATTACCATGTTGTTTAAACACTCTCAAAATAATATAATTGAAGTATGAGAGTTCAACAATTTCTATAAAATAAAGCCACCGTCGTGCTCTAAAAAGATATAAGTGAAGCATTAGAGCAAACTGCCTAGCTCAAAAGATATAAGTGAAGCACATGGAGTATTCTAGTAAATTCACAATTAAAGCGTGTCCCTCCCAAAAGGTGTGTACAAAAAGGATGATTGTGGCAAACTAAAAGGCAAAGACTCATATCATACAAGACGCTCCAAGCAAAACACATATCATGTGGTGAATAAAAATATAGCCTCGAGTAAATTTACCAATGGATTGAAGATGAAAGAGGGGATGCCATCCGGGGCATCCCCAAGCTTAGATGCTTGGTTGTCCTTGAGTATTACCTTGGGGCGCCTTGGGCATCCCCAAGCTTAGGCTCTTTCCACTCCTTATTCCATAGTCCATCAAATCTTTACCCGAAACTTGAAAACTTCACAACACAAAACTCAACAAAAAACTCATAAGAGCCGTTAGTATAATAAAATAAATCACCACTTTAGGTACTGTTGTGAACTCATTCTAAATTTATATTGGTGTAATATCTACTGTATTCCAACTTCTCCATGGTTCATACCCCTTGATACTACCCATAGATTCATCAAAATAAGCAAACAACACATAGAAAATAGAATATGTCAAAAACAGAACAGTTTGTAGTAATATGGAAATTCCATATACTTCTGTAACTCAAAAAATTCTGAAAAATTAGAAAAATATAGGCAATTTTTACATCAATCTTGCGTAAAAATTCAGATCAAAAGCATGTTTCTGTGATTTTTTAAAATTCTGGTAATGAGCGCAAAAGTTTCTGTTTTTCAGCAAGATCAAATCAACTATCACCATAGACCATCTCAAAGGTCTTACTTAGCTCAAACACTAATTAAAACACTAAAACAAAACTACTACAAAACTAATAATGTGTATTTTCATAAAAATATAAAATAAAAACATCGGGTTGTCTCCCAACAAGCGCTTTTTCTTTAAAGCCTTTTAGCTAGGCATTGATAATTTTGATGATGCTCACATGAAATATAGCAATTGAAATACGAAGAGAGCATCATGTAGCATGTGAAAAAGAAGTTTAAGTCTAACATACTTCCTGTGCATGGGCATTTTATAAGCAAACAAATTATCAAAACAAGCAAAAACTAGCATGTGCAAGGAAGACAAAAGAAACAACAACAATCTCAACATAACAAGAGGTAATTTAGTAACACGAAAATTTATACAACCATATTTTCCTCCCTCATAATAATTACATGTAGGATCATAATCAAATTCAACAATATAGCTATCCCATAAAGTGTTCTCAACAAGATCCACATGCATGCAAAGTTGAAACTCTTCCAAAATAGTGGGATTATCATCAAATAAAGTCATGACCTCTCCAAACCCAATTTTATCAAACATTTCATAAGATTTATCAATCTCCAAAGTAATGGGATCATTATTTCCTAAATTTGATGCTCTTACAAACCCACTTTTGATAATATTGCAAACATTATTATCAATTTCATATTCATCATGAGGCTTAAATAATTTTCAATATCATAAGAAGAATCACCCCAATCATGATCATTGCAATAAGTAGTGGACATAGCAAAATTAGCATCCCCAAGCTTAGGGTTTTGCATATGAGTAGACATTCATATCATCTATAACAACATCATTCTAATCATGCTTTTAATTCAAGGAACTATCAAGTATGGGTGCAATAGCAATAATTTCATGTTTAACATAAGGAACTATAGCAAGTTCATCTCCAAAAGTATAATTAATATTGGCATCATGGCCATAAGAATAGCAAACATCATGTTCGTCAAGGGGGGGGGAGGGGTATTTCAATCAAATCAACGAAATCATCTATAGATCCATGCATATCATTATTTTCTCCCAAAGTAGCAGACATTCTCTCAATAAATTATTTAACATAGGCATTAGAAGCATAGTTTTCATAGGAATATTTAAGTATGTCAAAATTTTCAGATTTCTAGAGAGTAATATCATAATTTTCAATCAAATAAGCAACTTCATAAGCACCCTTAAAAGCAACAAATTCTTTAATTTGTTCGATATCATAGTAACTATAAACACCCTTGGCATAAGAAGATAGGATTCATTATCATTAAACTCACATAGGTAGGGAAGGTGTTTTTCGGGTTCTCCGAGCAACAATTAAAATCATAAATTTCACATATATTCCAAGCATAGCATAGCAAACAGTTTATTTGATTCCATAAGAGTCCCCCTTTTGAGACAAACAGTGACGCACAAAATGAGCATGCCCATCTAATGATTTTCCCTCAACTAAACTAGTTGGGGTTTCGGCACGAGCACATATGGATCGAAGATGATCCAAGTAGAAAACTTTAAGTGGATCCATAAACCTTTTGCTTTCTAATTCTCAATAAACACACAATTATACCAAGAAAACGAGCAAACAGACCAAGTAAGACATAAAGGCAAACGAAAAGAAGGCAAATATTTTTGTGATTTTCTGAAAATGTTTTAGAAGTGGGGAGAGGAAAACGAGAGGCAAATGGAAAATAATGTAAGTGCAAGAGATGAGATTTTATGATGGGTACTTGGTAGGCTTGATGTAGAACCTCATCGGCAACAGCGCCAGAAATTCTTCCTGCTACTTCTTGAGCTTGCGATGATTTTTCCCTTGAAGAGGAAAGGGTGATGCAGCAAAGTAAAGATAAGTATTTCCCTTAGTTAAGAACCAAGGTATCAATACAGTAGGAGGCACAAGCAAGTCTCCAATATATGCACCTGCACAAACTAACAAACACTTGCACACAATGCGAAAAAGGGGTTGTCAATCCCTTCACAATCACGAACAAGAGTGAGATCTAAGAGATAGGTATAAAAGATAAATAAAAGAGCAAACTAAAGTAAATATAAATAAATTGCAGCAAGGTATTTTTGGGTTTGTTGGTTTATAGATCTGAAAATATATGATGGAAAATAAACCCGGGGGCCATAGGTTTCACTAGAGGCTTCTCTTGAAAGAAAATATACGGTGGGTAAACAAATTACTGTTGAGCAATTGATAGAAAAGCGCATAGTTATGATGATATCTAAGGCAATGATCATGAATATAGGCATCACGTCCGTGACAAGTAGATCGAAACGATTCTGCATCTACTACTATTACTCCACACATCGACCGACTCCTGCCTGCATCTAGAGTATTAAGTTCATAAGAACAGAGCAACGCTTTAAGTAAGATGACATGATGTAGAGGGATAAACTCAAGCAGTATGATATAAACCCCATCTTTTTACCCTTGATGGCAACAATTCAATACGTGCCTCACTACCCCTTTTGTCACTGCATGAGGACACCGCAAGATTGAACCCAAAACTAAGCACCTCTCCCATTGCAGAAAAAACAATTTAGTTGGCCAAACCAAACCGATGGTTCGAAGAGAAATATAAAGATATCTTAATCATGCATAAAAGAGTTCAGAGAAGACTCAAATAACATTCATAGATAATCTGATCATAAATCCACAACTCATCGGATCTCAACAAACGCACCGCAAAAGAACATTACATCAGATAGAACTCCAACAACATCGAGGAGAACATTGTATTGAAGATCAAAGAGAGAGAAGAAGCCATCTAGCTACTAGCTATGGACCCTTAGTTCTGTGATAAACTACTCGCGCTTCATAGGAAGGGCGGCAAGGTTGATGTAGAGGCCCTCCATGATCGAATCGCCCTCCGACAGAGTGCCGAAAAAGGCCCCACGATGGGATATCACGGGAACAGAGGCTTGCGGCAATGGAAAAGTATTTTTGGGGACGCTTCTGATGAATATTTGAGAATATGTAGAAGTGGAACTAGGGTTAGGGGACTCTCGAGGGGCCCACAAATAATATAAAATAGCATATTAATGCATATAAAACATCCAAAATAGATAATATAATAGCATGGAACAATTAAAAATTAGAGATATGTTGGAGATGTATCACCCGCCTACTGGGTCACTAGTGAGTCGCCAAGCTCGGTCGGGTCACCAGTGAGTCGCCAAGTTCCAGTCGGATCATTAGTGAGTCGCCAAGTTCCGGTCGGGTCATACTTCATGTCGGGTTATACCGCAGGATATATCCCCGACAGGCGGAGTACGTGAAAAGGCCTCCAGATGGGATCTCGTGAGAATAGAAGCTTGCGGCGGCGGAAAATGTGTGTTGGGTGGCTCTTCGTTGGTTTCCTAATTTTTGAGAATTCATAGAGTCGGGATTAGGTAAAACGGAGCGGCAAGGGGCCCATGACACCAGGGCGCGCCCTAGTGGCTCGTGGCCACCCCCTCTATCTTCTAACTTCCTCCTGAAGCTTCTAGTGTCTCTTATGTCCAGAAAAAATCGTCAAAATGCTTCGTGGCTTTGGACTTCGTTTGGTCTGGAAAACCAAAAACAGGCAAAAAAACAGCAACTGGCACTTGGCACCAAGTTAATAGGTTAGTCCTAGAAAATGATGTATAATTGCATATAAAACATCCAAGGTTGATACTATAATAGCATGGAACAATCATAAAATATAGATACGTTGGAGACGTATCATGACACAGCTGGACGATCCGGACGACCACCCGGATCATTCGGACCTCCGGAGCCCTGATCATCTAGACCACCTCCCGGATCGTCTAGACCATGCATGTGTGCATGACTTGGGCCGAGGCGCACGTACCTCTATCTACTCCTAGACGATATATACTCCTCCTCCACCTACATTTTAGGGTTAGCAAAGGATTAGCTCAAGATAGAGATAGAGCTTTGCTCATCCACTTACATCTCCCATGGAGATCAAGACCTCCATGTGAGAATATCCCCCAAGTGGATTCAAGACCCCTTCATGGGAAGATCCTCCTAGGATTCAAGACCTCTCTCCTTCAAGGATTGGGATGAACTAGCTACCCTTTGTACCCTCTTATGTTGGATTTGAATCCTTGTATCTCCTTTTTGTGTATGTGGATTTAGTATATGTGTGATTTGGATCTTGTTGATTGAGTGTTCCCCTCTCGTGTTCTTCGTGGGATCCCCTCAAATTCGTGAAAGACCGGCCATTAGGGTTTCACGCTACATCAAAATCCCTCATTCCCTTCCCACCGGTCGCTATCTCGCTTTTTAGGGTTCTTGGTCTTATCCCTTCGGGATATGATCATATTCCTTTTAGGGAGGATCTTGGTGCACCTAGACCAGGGGTGTGGGGCCTTTCCCCACTACCCACGTCCATGTAGGTCCCCATGCAGGTGGGCCCCACTCCAGAACCTTCTAGAACCTTCCCGATACAATACCGGAAAAACCCAAACATATTTCGGAGCCCTGAATATGATACCTTCGGACCATTCTGGAGCTCCTCGTGATGTCTTGGATCCCATCCGGGACTCCGAACTACTTTCGGACTTCACCATATGTAATGCCCTCGATGCGGCTATATCTCCCACGTGTCGAAGCACGACTTAGAGGCATAACCACATTGAAAGCAATGTCACAAGTGAGGTAATCTTCACACAACCCATGTAATGCATAAGGGAAAGAGATACATAGATGGCTTACAATCGCCACTTCACACAATTACATGAATAAAGCATTACATCATCCAGATACACTCAAGGTCCGACTACGGAACCCAAAATAGGAAGACTACCGCAAATGCTACACAGATCCCCGATTGACCCCAACTGGGCTCCACTACTGATCAACTAGAACAAAACGACACAAAGGATAAGATCTTCAACGAGCTCCTCCTTGAGCTTGGTTGCGTCACCTGCTCGATAACATCGACACATGTAAACTGGTTTTGGAAGTATCTATGAGTCACGGGGACTCAGCAATCTCACACCCTCGCGATCAAGACTATTTAAGCTTATATGTAAGGTAAAAGGTATGAGGTGGAGCTGCAGCAAGCGACTAGCATATATGGTGGCTAACATGCGCAAATGAGAGCGAGAAGAGAAGGCAAAAGCATGGTCGAACAACTATGATCAAGAAGTGATCCCAGAACAACCTACGTCAAGCATTACTCCAACACCGTGTTCACTTCCTGGACCCCGCCGAGAAGAGACCATCACGGTAACACACGCGGTTGATGTATTTTAATTAAGGTCAACTTCAGGTTTTCTACAATCGGACATTAACAAATTCCCATCTGCCCATAACCGCGGGCACGGCTTTCGAAAGTTCAAATCCCTGCAGGGGAGTCACAACTTAGCCCATCACAAGCTCTCACGGTCAATGAAGGATATTCCTTCTAGCGGGAAGACCCGATCAGACTCGGAATCCCGGTTACAAGACATTTCGACAATGGTAAAACAAGACCAGCAAAGCCACCCGAATGTGCCGACAAATCCCGATAGGAGCTGCACATATCTCTTTCTCAGGGCACACCGGATTGTCCAAGGTTCCGGTAGGCCAGCCCAGAGTTGCCCCTGGTGGCCACCGGCAGCTGACAGGTTGGACCAACACTCAGAGGAGCACTAGCCCGGGGGGGTTAAATAAAGATGACCCTTGAGCCGGCCGACCCAAGGGAAAGAAAAGGCTAGGTGGCAAATGGTAAAACCAATGTTGGGCCTTGCTGGAGGAGTTTTATTCAAGGCAAACTGTCAAGGGGTTCCCATTATAACCCAACCACGTAAGGAATGCAAAATCCGGGAACATAACACCGATATGATGGAAACTAGGGCGGCAAGAGTGGAACAAAACACCAGGAATAAGGCCGAGCCTTCCACCCTTTACCAAGTATATAGATGCATTAATTAGATAAGAGATATTGTGATATCCCAACAAGTAAACATGTTCCAACAAGGAACAACATCTCCATGTTCCAACAAGGAACAAACTTCAATCTTCACCTGCAACTAACAATGCTATAAGAGGGGCTGAGCAAAGCGGTAACATAGACAAACAACGGTTTGCTAGGATAAGGTGGGTTAGAGGCTTGGCTTAACAATATGGGAGGCATGATAAGCAAGTGGTAGGTATCGCAGCATAGGCATAGCAAAAGAGCGAGCATCTAGCAAGCAAAGATAGAAGTGATTTCGAGGGTATGGTCATCTTGCCTGAAATCCCGCAAGGAAGAAGAACAAGTCCATGAAGAAGACAAACGGACGTAGTCGAACGGGTCCTCATAAATGCGACGTTTTCGGAACCAACCCGAAGAAGCAACACTGGAAAGAAGCACACAACATAGTAAACAACCAACACACGAACATGGTATGATATGCGGGATGCGAGGAATGATTGAAAATAGCCTCAACTTCGAAAACCAAGGGTGCCACTGAAAAGGTGAGGTGATTTCGGTTGAAATCGATATAAAGATCGCCAGAATCGGATGCACGGTTTGGAAATGGCAAGCAAAACAAATATGGCACCGGTCTGCGATTAACAGCAAGTGACCATCTAAATGCATCAAGATAAATATGCTACAGCACTCAAACATGGCAACAGAATACATTGCAACGATCCACTCATGATGCTTGACAAAAGATGAACACTGAGCTACGGCTAATTCACTAATTAACAGGTTCAAACAAGCATGGCAAAAGAGCAAATGATAACAGGTTTCAGACTTAGTGAAATTAACAGCATGTCAGGAATTTATCATCAGGAAGCAATCTTTAGAGCATGAAAACTACATGCTACAGGAACATATCATGGCAAAGCAAGGCATGGCATGAAGCTACTCAAAGCATGTAACAAAAGTCCCTTAGTGACCATGAGCCAAAAGGGATCAGAAAATACAATTGCAAGCATGTGAACATAGCAAAAACTTAAACAGATTCAGACTTGGTGAAAAACTGGAGCATGCAAAACAGATTAACGAGTAGGCATGTTTACGAGCTCGATGCACTCACTACAGAGCATGGAATGACAAACTAAGCATACACCCATCAAGAAGACATGTCATAGAAGCTAGACATGGCAAGAACAACAACATAGCATCCACGGATCAACAACAACAAGCTCGGCAAAATCGCTAAACATGTTAACAATCTGCCAGGAACATTTTATAGCAAAAGTAGAGCTTGATTGACTCAAGCTAGGATGCTCCATAATTGCAAACAAAGACATGGATGGATAGAGCACAACAATATTAACAAAACATCCTTACTTATCATCCTCAAAAGAGGCACGGATCACTAGGAAACAACAAGAACATATGGAATAACAACAAAATCAGGACAAGGACTTAGTGAAATTCTAAGTCCCTGAAATCAGCATCAACGATTACGCTACTTTGCATGCTTGTGCTAGTCACCACAAATATCACAAAAATACATGGCATACACCCCTGTAAAGATGGCATAGCATATAACAAAACACATGTAGAGCTCAGGATCATAGCATGCACACATTAATCATGGCAAAAATGACAAAATGCCATTTGCTGAAACAGATCTGACATGGTCATCACATAGCCCTCTTCCAACAGCATTTCGGGCATCAAGTTGAGCTCAAATGAAAATGATGCAATGAGATGAAATGATGTACTCATCGAGACGAACATTTTGATATGCTACATGCACGAATCGGAGCTACGGATGCAGAGTTATGATGCGATGAAAAGTGCATAAAAGTACTGAGATCTGGGGACTTAGTGGAAATATTACCCCGCGGGAAAAGTCAACGGGCGGACGAGGTGGTGCGGGATGAGAGGATCTGGATCTGGACGGAGGCGTTTGGATCGGGGGAGTGGTGGATCTCGTCCACCTTCTTCTCCGGATCCGGCCAGCGAGGGACGAACTCCGGCGAGGTCGAAGACGAGGCGGCGCACGCCGGCGCGACTCCCGAAGCTTGTAGTGGCGAGAAAAGGCAGCAGGGAGGCTCGGTCGCCGAGGCACGGAGGAGGAGGTCCGCGGCGCGGCGGCGGAAGCAAGATCCGGCGGCGAACCTCGCCGGCGAGAGGTCTTAGCGGCGGGGTATAGGGAGCTCGGGGCCCGGCGACAACGTGCTCGCCGCGGTGGCTCGCCGGTGCGGGGAGGATACGGGGCGGTGCGGCGACGTTGCCTGGCGGCAACGGAGGCGGGCGGCCGCGGGCGCGCGCCCTTAGGCGGCTCGAGCCGCGGTGCAGAGAGATGGGCCCGCGCGGGTCGGCCTCAGGCCCCGCGGGCCGCGGCGGCGCGCTGCGGATAGAGAGGGCGTGGCGCGGGTGAGGTGGCGTGATCTGATTGGCTCGCGGCGGCGGCGGGGTGACGTGGCGACGCCTCATTCGCCAGAGTGAGGTGGCGGCGAGATGGACGCGTCCGCCGGCGAGATGGACATGTCCGGCGGCGCGATGGAGAAGAAGGTTAGGGTTTCATCCGCGAAAATTTCAAGGGAGGCAACATATTTATAGGTAGAGGGAGCTAGGAGAGTTCAAATGAGACGCGGTTTTCGGCCACAATCATGTGATTGAACGCTCTAGACGATGGGAGAGGTTTTGGGCCACTTTGGAAGGGTGTTGGGCTGCAACACACACGAGGCCTTTTCGGTCCCTCGGTTAACCTTTGGAGTATCAAACGAAGTCCAAATGGCACGAAACTTGACAGGCGGTCTATCGGTAGTAAACCAAGGCTGCATGGCAAGTGTTGGTCCAATCCGAAAATGTTTAACACCCGCACACGAAAAGAGGTGGAAAGGGAAACCGGGTGACATAGGAGCGCCGGATTGCAAAACGGACAACGGGGAAAATGCTTGGATGCATGAGACGAACATGTATGCAAATGAAATGCACATGATGACATGATATGGAATGCATGACACGCAAGCAATGACAAGGCAACAACAGCGAATAACTGGAGGACACCTGGCACATCGGTCTCGGGGCGTTACAACACTCCACCACTACGAGAGGATCTCGTCCCGAGATCTAGAATGGCGCCGGAGGGAAAACGGAAGAGAAAGTGAAGAGGTAAAACTAAGTTGCTCCTTTGACAAACGAGTGAAACCAAAGAACCTTGAAAAGGTTAAGCCATTTTGAGAAAAGAATACCACGGAGATGAACGAGGTTGAAAACACTCCGTTAGAAAAGAGGAACAAGGAAGAACAACTTCGGGTAGCACTCCGATTGAAAAGAAAAGGAAATGGATAAGAACTTGATAAGATGAGAAGATACTTGAATGAAAACACGACACTCCGGTTGGAAAAAAATTATCAAAGGAAAGAATATGGTCTTGACAAACCGAGATGAGGGGTGAAAATAGCAACATCGCTAGACCTCCGGGAGAAAGAATAGAAGTTGGATCGTCGGAACAAAAGAACGGAGGAGAAAACAACATCTTCTACCTCAAATGAGCTTGCAAAAAAAACATCTTTAGGAGAAGGGTCGAACGGAGTTGTTGGAAAAACAACAACGAAAAGGATAAGCTTGATATGGACTTATAGAAGCCATCTCAAAAATTATGAGGTGACAACTTGCCACTCACGGGAAAAATAATTGGATTGATAAGAACAAGGGGACGAGAAACTTATTTCACCAGGAGGATAAATGAAGAACTTGGATCATTTATAAGCACCATAAATAGCAACAATCCTTAGGGAAAGCTTTAGGTGAAATATAACCCAAGGTAACTCCAACGAAGAGGTTGATGGATTTAATATATCTCATTCTTAACAACATGTGAATCATGAAACATGAACTCAAATTATCAAGAATGACATAATACCACCTCGAATGATACGGTTGAAAGAATTGCACTTTGAAATGCAAGATAAAGAATACTTGAGCTCCTCTGAAAAGAATCTCGATGAACACTTCGAGAAGGAATTAAATCCTTGATGAACCACCATGTAGAACCTTCATGAAGAACTCCGGTAAACAAAGGGATGTTCAAACGAAAAGAAAGATGAAAAGAGTAAGGTTGAAGCCTTGCAATGATTAGATGAAGCTTTGCGACGAGATAAAGTGGAAACTTGGAACTTCGGAAAGAAAGATGTACAACTGAAAACAAGAATTTTGATGAACCTCCGGAATAAGGAATTAATCACTTGGATGAAAACAAGAATAAGAATTACATTATGCTTATCCTTCACCAATTCAAATTGATGACAAGCAACGGATTTGACATATTACTTATTCTCATAGAAAGGATTTAGATAGATATAGCGCAAACTTAATGGACCACCGGTAGGATTGAAACAATGAATGAATTAAAAGGCTGAAACACCGATAAGGATTAGCAAATGAACGAACATACATGAGAGAGCTCGGGGCTCGGCGACGACGTGCTCGTCGCGGTGGCTCACCGGCGCGGGGAGGATACGGGGCGGCGCGGCGACGTTGCCTGGCGGCGGCGGCGGGCGCGCGCCCTCGGGCGGCTCGAGCAGCGGTGCAGAGAGATGGGCCCGCGCGGGCCGGCCTCGGGCCCTGCGAGCCGCGACGGCGCGCTGCGGAGAGTGAGGGCGTGGCGCGGGTGAGGTGGCACGATCTGATTGGCTCGCGGCGGCGGCGGGGTGACATGGCGACGCCTCATTCACCGGAGTGAGGTGGCGGCGGGATGGACGCGTCCGCCGGCGAGATGGACATGTCCGGCAGCGCGATGGAGAAGAAGGTTAGGGTTTCATCCGCGAAAATTTCGAGGGAGGCCACATATTTATAGGTAGAGGGAGCTAGGAGAGTTCAAATGAGATGCGGTTTTCGGCCACACGATCGTGATTGAACGCTCTAGACGATGGGAGAGGTTTTGGGCCACTTTGGAAGGGTGTTAGACTGCAACACACACGAGGCCTTTTCGGTCCCTCGGTTAACCTTTGGAGTATCGAACGAAGTCCAAATGGCACGAAACTTGACAGGCGGTCTACCGGTAGTAAACCAAGGCCGCATGGCAAGTCTCGGTCCAATCCGAAAATGTTTAACGCCCGCACACGAAAAGAGGTAGAAAGGGAAACCGGGTGACATAGGAGCGCCGAATTGCAAAACGGACAACGGGGAAAATGCTCGGATGCATGAGACGAACATGTATGCAAATGAAATGCACATGATGACATGATATGGAATGCATGACACGCAAGCAATGACAAGGCAACAACAACGAATAACTGGAGGACACCTGGCACATCGGTCTCGAGGCGTTACACCATATGAATATCTCAATACGACCCTAGCGCAACCGAACATTAAGTGTGTGACCCTACGGGTTCGAGAACATGCAGACGTGACCGAGACACCTCTCCGGTCAATGATCAATAGCAGGACCTGGATTCCCATATTGGCTCCCACACATTGAACGAAGATCTTTATCAGTTCAAACCATGATGTAGAGGATTCAGTTAATCCTGTATACAATTCCCTTTGTCCAGAGATACGTTACTTGCCCGAGATTCGACCGTCGATATCTCCATGCCTAGTTCAATCTCGTTACCGACAAGTCTTTTTACTCGTTCTGTAATACAAGATCTCGTGACTAAACTCATTAGTCGCATGCTTGCAAGCTATTTATGATGTTGTATTACCGAGAGGGCCCAGAGATATCACTTTGTCACACGGAGCAACAAATCCCAATCTCGATCCATGCAACCCAACAAACACTTTCCGAAATATCTGTGGAGAACCTTTATGATCACCCAGTTACGAAGTGATGTTTGATAACCCACAAAGTATTCTTCTGGTATTCGGGAGTGGCATGATCTCATGGTCTAAGGAACAGATACTTGACATTAGGAAAGCTATGACAAATTGAACTTGGCGACATGATCAGATGCTAAGCTTACGGTTGGGTCTTGTCCATCACATCATTCTCCTAATGATGTGCTCCTGTTATCAAGTGACAACTCATGTCTATGGTTACGAAACATTAACCAACGTTGATCACCGAGCTAGTCTAGTAGAGTCACTAGGGACACGGGGTTGTTTATGTATCCACACATGTATTTAAGTTTCTGGTCAATACAATTCTAGCATGGATAATAAACATTTATCATGAATGGTAAATATGATAACAACATCTTTATTATTGCCTCTAGGGCATATTTCCAACAGTAAAAATAACACTCATCAACGGGTCCAAACAACCATGGTGCCAACATGCTTGCTTCAAGGACATCCCCCTCCAATGAGTCTTCGGGCAGCCAGGCAACCTCTCACAATGAGTACGGCCGCAACCACCGCCATGGAGGGACATCATGGGGATAGAGGGGATCAAATTGATCAGCCCGTCCCTGCCCAATCGGGCCTATCGTGAGCCCGATGGAATGAAAAAAGACGACGACCGTGGTGAGCCCCAATGGGGTGGCAACGTTGACAAGGATGGTGAGGCCTTATGATAATAGCTGACGATAGCGGTCCAGACTTCCCAAGGCATGGCGATGTGAGAACATGGGGAGTCCACCCACTATGACCCATCCCCTTGAGGCGTGGGGATAAGATAACAATTCTTGAGTTTTCTGTGATGCAATGAGGACAAACTACCAAGATGTTTTTGTTGTACATAAAGGTCGCATCTTACTCTTGGCGTGTAGTTTATTTAACTTGATTATTAGCTAAGTAACTTATTGATATGGGGAATACTATATAGTTGATGTTGGATAAATCAATGGAGAAGGATTTCTAGCTCCATTTAGGTCCACTATGGGCAGCTCCATTAGAGCTTGGAGATATGAAGAAAGGATTTAGTTGATGCTTTCAAGTCAACTAAGCCCATTCCACTACCAAAGGTTACCACTCTAGATGAAATACTTGATGCACTTAAGTTGATACCTTATTTAGCCGAGCAAGATATGATGCGATGTTATGGGAAGTTGGTACTTAATGATCGCCTGTTTCAAGCTTCGATGGAGTTGCCCATCACCATGAGGAAGACATGGTTGCTAATGTTGCCTTGAAGAATGAAACTTTGCAATATGTGTGTGTTCTTGTATGTCTTGTTAAACCTGGAACTATGTATGAGCTAGTGTTTGGAACTATCATATTGTTTGGACGTATCATATTTATGTGTATGTACTGTTTGAAACTACCATATTTGAGTCTATGCACTGTTTGGATTTGTCGTATTGTTTGGAATATCTATGAACTATCGTAAGTGCATGTGTCGAGTCTATCATATTTGTTGTATCGATGAATATTTGATGCTGACATATTGTTTGGAACTACTCCTTCAATTCCATAATATAGTGCGCCCGCGCTTCCCGAGATTCAAGACTAGTGTTGTGCACAGTTTGGAACTAGTATCATATTTGAGTGTATGTATTCTTTGTTATTGTTTAGAATTTGTGTTAATGTTATTATAAGAGAATATTGTTGTTGTGTGACCATTCGGATCCGGCTTGCCTGCTTCCTTCCAATGCTTCCATCCGTGCTCCCACTTCATTCTACGGTTGCCTTTTTTTCTTTTTCCTTTCTAATCTATAATCTAATCCCCCCCTCCGATTTTAAGGGGGTGGAGCAGGCAAGTCTCGTCCACGACCATTCGTGTTGTTGTGATTCATTTCTAGAATATTTATTCTTTTTACTACTATATATCCACTCCATTTTATAGTAACATGTGAGCCGATTTCATTTTTGAGTCATGTAGAACAAGGTATAATCTTCTTTATAATGTAGCTATGCAATTCCAAAGTATGTCATCCAAACAAAATTTGGCATTGAAACCTCAAAAATATTTCAAGGGTCAATTTAGTGAACAACCAAAGCGACAAACTCGTATTTGTGCCGTTTTCAGTTTTCTCATTGGATTGGAACCCCAGACCAATTCCATACTCCCCTTGAGGCGTGGGGATAGTACTATACTAAACTCTCTAGTAGCACGGGCATCCAAACAAAGAGCTAGAGTTGTTGTAACATCCAGGGCTCCAGGCCGGGTCTCCGTACAGATTGAGCAGACGAGCGTTCATTTCGAAATGCGACCGTTCCTCGTCCACCAATAAAACTTCCCGCTCAAAAACCCCAAATACCCCAACTCCTACCACAATCCCCGCTCCCCCCAGATCCCATGGAAGCCCTGCCCGCCCGCTCCAGAATCTTCTAGAACGTCTTCCTTCCTCCGTCGCCATGAACCGCTGCGAGCTCACCGACCCCCCCTTCCGCGACGTCTCCAACCTCGGCACCCCAAAACCTAACCCCAACTCTCCCTCCCCGCTCTTCTTCACCGCCTCCAAAACACCACTCCGTGCCCCCACCCCGACACCGCTGGCCCGCAGGAGGCCCCTCGCCGGCGCTGCGACCCCGACGCCCATCGGCCGCAGGAAGGCCCTCGCCGGCGCGGCGACCCCGACGCCCCTCGCCCGCCGCCTCCGCGCCCTCGAACTCGACCAGTCGCGCTCCGCCCGCCGCGCCGAGTCCGGCCGCGAGCGCGCCCTCCGCGCCTTCGCCGCCTCCGCCTCATCATGGCTCTCCCTCCTACTCCGCGACCCCTCCGCCTGCGGCTGCTCCCCCGCTGCAGCCGCCACGGCCACACACGTCTCTGCTGCCGGCAAGCGCGACACGCTCGATGGCGAGCGCGCGCGGGGCAGCAGCCCGAAGCGGCACCGCGGCAGGGACCGCTACGGGGAGAAGAGGAAGGCGATGACACCTGCCATGGTAGCCGTGTTAAGGGAGTCCCTTAGGGAGGTGTGCAGCTTGGAGGATGTGAAGCAGAGGATGGGCAAGTACATGAGCACGGAGGCGTGCGAGGAGGTGCTCCTCATGATGTGCCAAATTTGTAAGGTGAGGATTTTTCTACGGCTTTTATTCTACTGTACGAGCTAAGGGATTGGATTTTTTAGACTAAATGCTCCTTCCACCCCAATTTCAACATTCGTTCAACCATCGGCGTTTCAGGCGTATTGCTAGGCAAATAAAGTTAGTTGAATTACCTGGCGTGCCCCTCACCCCCAGTTCATTCACAGTTAGGCTGTACAGTTGGCCTGTTGGGGTTGATCTTAATTTAGTGGCATGGTAAGAGTTGTCATTTGCAGCACATAGGTGATAGTGGACACTGTGGAATCCTCTTTGAAAACAACATACGGGTAACAGAAAAATATTCGGGTGGGTTGGATATATCATGCTGTATGTTGGGACTTGGGATGTTGCACATCTCTTTATTGTTGGTAATCTGACACTGTGATTTTGTATCTCTAAAATTTACTACAGCTAGAATATCTTAAACAGAGAATTTTTCAGCCGACTTCAGTCGGCAGCACCATTAATAAGATACTCTAAGCAGTAATGTTTCTTCTTTTGCAGAACATTGATGAGAGAAGGCTGAAGATAAGAGCCAATTGCCCAATTGTTACCGATCTTAGGCTGAAAGAGAACGCGACTAGAGTTTTCTTGTGTTACAATCCAGAGTGGCTCAGGATAGGCTTGCATATGGTCCTTGGGGGTGATTGCTTGCTACAGAGTGGATCGTGGAAACGGGAAAAGGAGGTTTCCTTTCTGAAACTTCTTCTGGAGAAGCAGTTGTTTGGTCAAAACGTGGCTCCAACAACTTTTGCTCACAATAAGGTTGTAGAAGGGCTCCACAGAACAGATTATACTGAAGCATTGGGCGACATTATACTGAAAAGAATGTTTCTGCTCGTCGCTGCTCTAGATAGGGCGAAAATGGAAAGAGCCCTACCTCTCAAATTTGGAATAGATAGCCTTGACGGTGGATCCCCTCCATTGTTTTGTCACCGAGCCAACATAAAATCTAGCCAGCAAATTATTCATCGTAAGTAGCAAATCCATCTAATTCTGGTTTATTTTATTTGTGAACTTGCATGTATTTTATTCAATGGACTGTGTCTTCTTTTACTTGTTCCTGAATTGTAGAGTCTTTGGCTGAGGCCATGCATGGAGAAGGTGATCTCCTGATGCATCTGTCAACCATGGGCTACAGACTGAATTATCAACAGGTATGGTGATAGCTAGCACGACCGTGCTCTAAAATTATGCAATAACTGATCCCAAAAGAACAATAACCATGCAACATATTGCTGTATTTTGACATTTTATATTTTGGCTATAAGTTTCCTTTGAATATTTGGTGAATTTCTCTAATTATGTTTCCTTACCAGCCTGCGCTGTCGGAGTATGATTTCACTATAGGATACTTATTTGAAGATCTCCATGATGGCATAATTCTTTGTAGAGTTGTTCAGCTCCTGCTTTCTGATGCATCGATTATTTTGGTATGTACTTTACTTGCCCCACACTAGTCGGATGATTATTGTCATTGGATTTACAGAGACATCATGTTTTATTTCAGAAAGTGATTGCTCCATCAGATACACATAAAAAGAAATTGCACAATTGCACCACGGCTATCCAGTATATCAAGCAAGCTGGGGTTCCAATATCTGATGCAGATGGAGTCACAATTTCAGCAGAAGATATTGCTAATGGCGACAAGGAACTAATTCTTTCGTTGCTATGGAATATGTTCATTCATATGCAGGTTAATCTAAATATTCAGTATCACGTTACCCCAGTCAAAGTTTTATAATGTTATAACACACCTTTCATTTGTATAAAGAATAAAGATAATGGATTATTCAATGTTCAGTTTTGTTTTCTCACTCACTTCATAGGCTGGCTTATACTTCATAGGCTGGCTTACAGTGAGGATATGTTGTACTTCTCAGCACTAAATTCTTCCCCCAGTCTAAATAGTATCTGATGACTGTTACTCTACTTGCCTAAGTCAGAAGGGTTGCAGCAGCGAATTTCTACTTAGTGAGAAACTGTATTCTTTAGGTTTTTGGTCCTTCTGTCTTACTATCAATTCTTGTCCAAGTTAATAAATTATGGCACAAACAGGGTATAATTTTTTCCATATGATGTCCTGCACTGTGTAGACTAACTTGTTGCACAATATAACTCGTAAGAAATAGTTATGTTGCAAATAGTGCATAAATTATCTCTAGCATGTCGTTCTTCAAATATATAACCTTGTGCTCTTGTGCAGTTACCCTTGCTAGTAAATAAAACTTCACTAGCTCGTGAACTATCCAGGTTAAATGCATCAGCGGTGGTAAGTTTCTTGTACTCAGAAGATCAAATTTAGCTATCCCCCCTAATCTTTTGTACTCCACTTAGACATAAGTATTAAGTAGCACCCTGTTACACAAGATTGCAAGGTGCATTCCTGAAGTAAATTTATCATTACTGGACAGTGTTTTATTCTGGCTCTTGCTTCCATTAAACTACCACTGAATCATATGGCTACTTGTGTAATCGTTCTAAAAAAAGGTCTCTGTCTCACTAAACTACTGCCTGCAGTAACAAAATTATTTTTTACTCTGTTCCACTGCACTTCACATTGAAGTTTCAACACTATACAGCCAGAACTATGCGTTGCTGGCAGATATGGGACAAGACATATGTGCTTTGCAGTAACTGTATTATTTCTCAAGTAAAAGATCAGAATTCCATGATAAAGCAGCCGTATAAGTCTACTTCTGTTTTGGTGATTTTAATAGGGGATACTATTAGTTTATTGTTTTCATAAGGGGATCTACTTCTTTCATGTCAGGAACAACCAATCACTGTGACCAAGTCGCACATGGGCTTGCTTTACGATTGGATTCAGGTAGGTGTTGATTTTTCACTTCTTTATGTTTTCTACTTGTTCAAATGTATAAGTCTGGCAAATCACCATGATCAGAGATATAGAGATCAGAATGTGGCATTTGTAATGGTTTGTACACATTTCATTTTAGAGTTTTGTACTTTCATTACCACCAAATTATGGGTCCTCTTGAGCTTATTATTTCTTCAACCTGTACGGTGTTAAGTTTTAACCTTACAACATGTTTGGCTGTAAGGTATTTATTTGTGTAATTTCTACACATATTTTCCTTGGTATTTTTACAGGTGGTGTGTGCAAAATATGGCTTAAGTGTGGAAAGTTCCCAGATTGACAGGAAAGCACTGAAATACTTCATAACTCACTATCTGAACATTAGCATTCATAGGTGTCCCCTAAAGGTTTTCTTTAACTTCCATCAAAGTTTTTCCTCTTCATTGTTAGTTTCTTCCATCTTTTTTGTTCATTTTTTTATCTTACGTGCTAATTTTCCTTCGTGTTGATTGTCAGGAAACATTTTCTGATTGTCGAAAGGAACTGTTCAGTTGCCATGAACAAGAGACTTCCACTGCTATCACCAGCTGTCCATCAAGCAAACTAGGAGAAGTTCTTGGAGACTTTCTTCAGGTGGTAGTATCTTATTTATTTGGATTTTAGGAGGTATATGTTTCTCATGCTTTTTCTGCAATGTGCAGGATTTTCCAGCTAGTGGCATCTTAGCCAATGATGTATTATTCGATGAAAAGGGTGCAATAATTTTGATTGCATTCCTTTGTTCACATCTGACTAATGATAAAAGATTGGTATCTTTCTTTCACATTTCTCCCCTTTCATTTCTGTTCAGCATGCATACAATACCTTACTTGATTTGTATAGGGACAACTACGGAATTTGATCAGTACGAGATTGGACTGCCAAAGCCTGGAGAATAGAGTTTCTGCTAGGCTTAAATCTCCGGGAAAGAATGATGTGAAGTATCAATCCCCTCAGACAGATAACACAGATGATTCATGCACTAGCCAGGGTTTGTCCTTTATCGCTTCATCTGGTTGTCCTGTTTTCACATTGAACAAGATGAAAACTGCCACTTTTTAAGGCTCTGATGCCTATCTAGTGCTGTTCACAAATACTTTAATATGCATTAGCCATTATTTTCTGCTGCTAAAAAATACCTGTGAGGTTTCCATAGTTTGATGGTTTCTAGCTTTGTTGGCAACATAAGATTCTCTGCAAACTAGTGAATGACTGAATGTCATGTTACTATTTCTCCAGAGAAGGCTGCTACAATTATACAAGCTCAAATCAGACAGATAATTGCAAAGAACAGATATCATAAGCTTAGGAAGTCAATATCTATCCTGCAAGGTGCTATAAGAGCTTGGTCATTTGTTATCATGATAAGGAAATCCAGCTGTCTAACTGCCGCCTTCTCTACCCACGTGCAAGCAAATGGTACATTTCCCTTACTAATTGCTCCTTATTCATGCACTGAAATCGCACCATACTTGTTAATATCCAGCTGTCCATTTCTTTCCAGGAAGCTACAACAGATGGTTAATTTCCATATTAGAAAGGCATAGATTTGTGCGAATGAGAAGATCTGCCATTGTGATTCAGCAAGCTGTAAGGATCTGGATTGGGGAAAGAAAGAGATCTGAGAGCATCGAGCCTTTTGAAAGCCATGGGTTCTTGGAAACTACAGCTTCGCCGAAAACTGATTGCATAGAAATGTGTGATGGTGAGCATGAAACAACACCTTGCAAGGATTTGGGTACCTCGATAGCTTCTGCTGCCCCTCAATGCCCTGATGAGAGTAACCATATAGATACAGTCACTATTCTGCAGCGTCGTGTCAAAAACAGCAACTATGTAACTTCTCCTAGTCCTCATCGGAGTATCAATAAGAGCGGCTCTGTAAATTCCGTCAGCCATCACCCATGTGAGATTGAGACTGCCAGCATAGCATCAGCCACTAAACTTGGGTGCGAGGATGATGTGGATAGTAGAAGCAATATATCTTGTGGAGCTTCATTCCAGCATGGACAGCCTGTATCTGCTCAGCTCGATTTCTCACTTCGCAAAGACATAGTGGCTGTTCAAAAGATACAGTTTGCATATAGAAGATTTGTACATAATAGATCCTCAAGAATATCTGCTGCAACCAAAATCCAGAGCCACTGGCGTGGTTTCACCATGCGGATGTGTTTCACAAAGCAAGTTGAAGCTATCATTGTAATCCAATCTATAGCCAGACACAACTTGTGCAGCCGGGCCTTTCGGCGGTATCACAATGCTGCACTAGACATTCAGCGTATTGCCAGAGGACGTATCGCTAGAAAGCGACTATTAGGTTAGTATTTATTCTTGCTTTTGGTGCATTCTTGTTGGCTACTGACCCACATTACTCATGCAGGTTCTTCACTGCAAACCTACACTAGCCTTGTTAGCCTTGACCAAAGTCAGCATAAAAGATCTCACCAGAGTACTGAACTCAAAATTGTGTTGTACTCAGCCTTAAGGCTACAGAGATGGTGGAGGAAGGTCCTATTGCACCAGTCTATCAGACTATCAGCTATCTCAATTCAATCCTCAGTTCGTGGTTGGTTGGCTCGGAAACAAGCCAAACGAATTACCTGCTGCATCCATGTCATTCAAGTATGTGTGCTGTTTTTTGCTACTTTCTAGTTGGATTGTAATGGGAGGGAAGGTATATATGATCAGTCTATTTGCAGAGATGGTGGAGAAATGTTATGTTTCTTGAATCAAGGAAAAGAGCTGTGACTACTATTCAATCTCATGTCCGTGGTTGGATAGCACGACAGTTTGCTATTAGAAAAAGGAAGTCTATAACTATTATTCAGGTCATGACCAACATCCAACCATATGATTTCTTACATGAGTACACTTCCTTTTCTTTGCAAAAACGATTCAAGTTTTTTCTTCATATGATATTCCAGTTTCTTCAAGAACTTGTGTCAGTGTGCAATGGTGCATTTTCTTTCACATGACATTCTACCACTTGAATCTTGCAGTCATTTGTCAAAGCATACCATGTGAGGAAAGCTTCAAAGCAAGAAGTTGTTGACATAAGGTCTAGAATTCAGAAGGCTTCTGCACAAGTTGATGATGACATGCGCCTGATCAATAGACTAATTGCTGCGCTGTCACAAATCACTGGATGTAGAAGCATCAGCAGCATTCGACAAACTTGCACGACACTAAGTAAATATATATTCTTTAAGACTACCTTTTGGAGTATTTCTCTAGCCTGGTTTCATGTCAGTGTTGTTGTGTTCTTTGTTTCATATTGGCTTCCTTGACATCCTTAGGACTGTACTGTTTTCTGATCCTTTACTGGGCACTTGCTTCTGAAGTCCTGCGGTTTACTATATCTGTAACGTTTCTCCTCCAGGTATTGCTACAGAGCTTTCTGAGAAGTGTTGTGCGACACTTGTTGATGCCGGTGCTGTAGACATTCTTCTGAAGCAAATCCCTCAACTTAACCGTGGGATCCCTGACCAGGAAGTCTTGAAGCAAGTACTCTATACACTGCGGAACATTGCACGATTCCCAAATGTTCGACCGGTGTTAGCTAACAATCCACAATTGGTTAACACTATTTTCCAGGAGCTGCTGCGGTAATTTCTCTCAGTATTGAGTTCATTTTTCGACTACTCTTAACTCCTAAGTACTTATCATTTTGCTCTTTCTGGTAGTTAATTGCTTGCTCACTCACATGACATGATTACACAATAAGGACCGTGCCCAGCGCATTTTTTACATACTCAAAACAGAAGCTCCACTGAAGCTAGTGTTCCATTATAAAATTTCCCTATGTTTAAGTAGTTTGTCACTGCAGCCTCTGTCTTCCCAAAGCCAGGTGTTCACTTTCAACCTGCGAGATTGAGAATTCACAGTTTTGAAATTTGAACTTGAGTCATCCTTTTGTTCTGATTCATGAGCCTGTAATTCCTGAGATGATATGTTCTCTGTCGTTGCCCTCAGGAACAAAACGGACATGTTTTTCATCGCATGTGAAATTCTGAAGAAGCTGTGCGAGTCGGAAGAAGGGCGCGGATTCGCCGGGGCCCTGGGGCACCACATAAGAAGGCTGGACAGTATGGTGCGAGGCCTTGAGAAGAAGGTGGAGCTCGACAAGAGGTAAAGAGAGAACAGTAACATCCTTGGAAAAGTACTAGTGAAACAGAGTATGGCTAACTGGACCAGACTGTTTTTTGATTCACTGGCTTGACTAACGGCTTGGCTTGTCTTGTCTCTGCAAGAAATGGTCACACTGAAGCTCGTAAGGAGGACAATTTGCGGCGGCTCGGGGAGGCGGCGGCCCTCTACCATCTTCTCACCAATAAATAATGGCATACGGTGTGGTTTGTAGCCCTTGGTTTCTGGAACCGGAAGTGATTGTAGTCCAAAGGTAGATCCTGTGGACAGAAGTGTGCGCGTCAGTCGTGGTAGTATGTGGTAAACAGTCGGGGTTGTGGAACGGAGCATCAGCTTGATGTATGTGACAATGGTTCTATTTTCTTGACATTTTCTTCGTTGTGTTGCGTTTATCCTGTTACGACTATTGATCCGAGGCAGAAGCGAGAAACCGACTTGCGATTTCAATGAATGCTATTCTGGCATGAAAGCTTGACAAGATCTTATGGCTCTTGGGTGCTAGCACACCCTATATGCGCAAAATAATTTAGTAGTAATTGCATAGAAGTCGAAAAAATCTGAAACTTTTTTGAAATCAAATATGATAAGTATTATACTTTTACTCCCTTCATTCCAATGAATAAGACGTGTATGCACGCACCTCAATAATTATGAGATAAAAATTATGCCGTTGAATTTATATTGAATAGAAGTTTTCAGTGGTATAATTTTTAAGTCATAAAAATATATACTATAGATTTAATTTATGGTCAAAGCTGGATTTTGGTAAACATGCATGCCTTATTCAATGGAATGGAGAGAGTATATAGTGTTTTGATTAATTTATTTTCGCCTGGAATACCATGGAAGTCATTCCTTGATGAATCTTTTTATACAAGTACAATACCATATTTGATTCCAAAAAAATTGTGGATTTTTTACAATTACTAAATTATTTTTTGCATACAGGATTCACTGGCACCCATGTTTGATCAATCTATCGTTTTACCTTACTTGCACCTGTTTCAGCAAATTTCAATCATAATGTAAAGTAGCACTTGTGTCATTCCATTAACAAATAAGAATAGACCTTATGAGCCCAGTCATCAAATGCCAACTACTGAATTAGAATATCAAACAATCGTATCCGCCCGATACAGGGGCAATTCTGGCCCAAAAACGTTGCCAGTAAACATTACATTTGGGTCGATATCAATAATATACATACATAACAGCACAATGATCAATTGTACATATACACCATCTAGCGCTCTAGCTAGGCCCTAATTCATAACCTAATACTTCACCCTTCTTATCAACCACTGCCATCAGCTAGACAATCAACAATGTTCCTCGGGGGGGAGGCTTAGACACTCAACAATACAAGAGAAAAATTAGACTGCTAAGGTCAGTCTGCGCATCAGCTGGATTCCAGATTGAATGGCTGCAGCAGTTGAGCAGACTTTCGCCTTCGCTTTCCTTCAGGAGTCAATCTGACTGCTGCCTTAACTGAAACCTTGCCATTTTTAGGTGGCTGCTTCTTAGACGAATTTGGTTGTACCCGAGAGGGCTCGCCCTCTTCACCACAACTTCTTTGAGGGGACTTGACTCTCTTGCGTGCGAAACGTGCCTCCATCTCTGGTCTACGGTTGGGACCAATCAGCTTTACATGGAATGGATTCACAGCTGTGTAGCAAACCAAGTCATTTGTAGCTTGTCCTTTGTCCAGATCAACACTTCTGCCGTTCACCTAAAATAAGAGTGAAGCTCAGGGTCGTCTGGTGCCGCGTCAAAACACAACCACAAAGATAAAGGGGGTTACCAGCTGGAGAAGGGCAGAGAATGTTCTTGCAACCTCGTACTTTGGTTTGCTGCTAACAATCTCACTGAATGATGCAATCCCTGTATCAGTTCTTGACGAGAGTGTGTCAAGGATCTGCTCTCCATATAAACCAATATCAAAGGGTGGGTTTCTATCCTGAAAAGGCATGAATTGTAGCACTCGTGAGTGTGAAGCAAGTTCATATGTGCAGAACAGTTAGCAGATCAATCATGCAACCAAACCTGCTCTTCCAAGGCAAGCTCTATTCGCTCTTTCCATGTTGAAACTCGTGCATCCAGCTCGGTTTGTTGTTCAGCCTCAGCTATGCTAGCAAGGAGAGCATCCTGTGAGAGTTATCCATGTTAGTATTGGAAGTTGAACAGCTAACATAAAATTCAAAACACAATCCAAAAGTAGCTAGCTAGCAATCGGAATTCTGTTTCTCAAAACCAATATTTTGAAAAGTATTGTGCTTTGACAACATCTGCCAAGAAAAGTATGGAAATGCCATGTGGTATCAGAAACCAGACAACCCATAGGACACAATGCCCTGGCTGAACAAACAGTGCCCTAAATGCCATGTGGTATAGGATAAAAGAAACATCTGAGATAATAGGAATATCTAAATGCCATTTGGTCTCATCGGATACAACAAGCACTTCAAGTCACGTCAGAGTGATGAAATACTGATGTATCAGAACAAATCAGCCATCACAATAGCTAAATTTAGCAATTCATTGAATCTGTGACAGATCAACCTGTAGCTGGCTTCGAGCATACCACATCTATTTGAGAAGACAAAAATGGCATGCCTTAACACCCGAATATATGAGAAGTGAAGACACATGAAGTAATTGCAAGACAGCAATGTAGCATTTTCGTTGAACAAGTTTAGCACCAACATAGCAGCAAATTTCTGAATGGAATTTGTGTTAATAATGTTATTCTTTCAGACACATCATTCAAGAATATTGGCTACAAACTCCAATTATCATCAGACAAGATAAAGTTACAAAGAAAAGAACAAAATGGTTAGATGATATGTTAGCTAACCCCTATAACATGCTATTCCGAACAGCTATTCCAAACAGCTTGACACTAGTGAACCTGGACATCTCATATATTTTGGCAACTTACATGGCGCAAGTTGCTTGCAAATAAAAATAGAGGAAAGTTCATGCATCTACGCAAAATTTGAAAGGGAATGGAGCTATTAGTGGTCCGTATGACTTACCAGATGTGATCGACACAAATCATCAAGGCTTTTATGTCCATCCATGCTGTCCTGCGTAACTCGAACCACGTCATCATCAATCTAAACAGACGTATAGCAAGCAGATGTCAGCCAATTGTTAGGTCAGTGAAGACAGCGATCAACTAATAGAAAGCTAAAGAAAATCAACCTTATCTGAGTAACTTGGCATGTCATCATCAATATCCATGTCAACATATGGATCATTCGGGGTGTCTGGCCCATCAATATCATCAAAATTATTGGTCTGTTTGTCATCCTTCAAATCTCCAGATATATGGCAATTTACTTCACCAGTTTCAAATGACTCTCTAAGCTGCAGCATGAATGGGTTGCAACAAGTTACTACGTGAACATATCTGACGTACCTAATCAAAATAGCACATTTTTGTAACAATGCTGAACACCTTTTCATAAAGAGGAACTGACTGGGAGACATCAGGTTTTTCCTGCTGAGACATTTGTACTTCAAAATATTTTGTTAGTTCAGGACTAACAACACCATCCATTTTTGCCACAGGAAATATAGATGCAAGGGTTTTCTTCTTTGGAGCGCCAATAACTTGCCTTGAAAAAGCTTTTACTGTTCCAAACAGATCAAGAAAGAAGGTTCAATATATAGTTAGTGGAGATAATATACAAGGAAATAAAACATCCTTGTAGGGGAAACAACAGTTTCCAATACCTCTCTTGTAAGGCTTGATCTTTAGGTTGCTAGGTTCATGCGGATCCAAAGATTTATATGGATCTTCATCATCAGAATCATCCCCAAGATCTGGGCACCCAGGGTCTTCATCATCTGGTGGGGGCATGATGATAGGAGAATTGTGGTCAACAGGATGATGAGGCCAGCTATCTTCTTGACTTTGATCTGCTATCATTTCATGAGATTGCTCGCTGTCCTGAGTTGGATCTATATTTTCATCTCGGGCTTTCCCTGGAGTTCGTCTACGAGCAGTACCCCCTGATCTTACATTTGGGGAAGTGAAGACATTGTTTCGGGCTTTCCCAGGAGTTCGTCTATGAGCCAAAATATCTTCTTTGCATGATTTTTTTCCTTGCAAAAATTCAAAAACAGCTGGTGCGTCACATGGATCCAGCAGGAGGAAATCTCCGAAGAAACCACATGTTGCTAACTGCAATAAAGAAACAACTAGACTAGTTTAGTACGGCAGTACATGCTACCAGTCTCAGTTGCAATTAAAGAAATGCAGGATTACCAAATATGAATCCAGTTCGCTTGCTTCGCTATCGACACAGTCTCCTTCGAACACTAGAAGATTTGCTGGTGGCCTCACAATTTTTCTTCGCAGATCATCCTGGTCAAGGTTGTTATCCAAAGTGGTCCTTGTTTCCGCTGGCAATTTAGAAGGGGCGATATATGCTTGGTTTCATGTCATTTGAAGTAAACATATGACTGGTAAAACCGCAGAAGGTCCACTTACCTGGGACATCATCTAAACCCATAAACATATCATCTTCTTTGTTGGCAGTAGTGCTAGGACCATTTTCGTTAGCTTCAGCAGATCCCTTTTCTTGTTGATCTTGCCTGGTATAGTTCAAATGTTAGACTATTCGCAAAAAATGCACTAGGGTGGTCAAAGAGGAAATTGCAGGCCCGTAATTTGGCAACCGTCCAAACAAGGGCTGATGTTTCAGACACAAACCAGATATATAAGAGATAATCTGAAAGCACAAACTCTACTAGGGTTTATATCTAGCAGACACCAACAATTGCTTCTGCACCGTTAATTTTAACATAGTTAATTAGTTTAGAAATTCTATAGCTCCCTAAATCAGGGCCCTTATTGTTAACCTGACATGTCATGCTCTGAAATAAGATGTGCAAGAAAGCTATAGTTGCCAGCAGATATGTCACTGTCTGGCAGTTTGAGGCCCATTTCATTTAAGATGTGCAACGTCCAAGTCTCAGCAAGGTAGCATATACAGATAAGGCTAAGACAAAGCTGATATATCCTTACTTATTTTGCGAGAGAAATTCCAGCGCATGTAGCACCAATGAGTACAGGTACTCCACCTTGCGGCTGTAAACTTGAACTGAACCTTGGAGCAATAGCGCAGCTGCACATGAAGTGGCCACATATTACCAGCGCAGTAGAAGGGTTTACAAGAAGAAAGGAACTTTCTTTCAGTGCAAAATCCCTGATTTAATTAGCATGGGCCTCAAGAAGCCTTCGCAAAGAAGAAGAAGAAGAAGAAGAAGAAAAGGAGTTCCAGGTTTTGTAAGCACCTGGGGAAGAACCACAAAATCCACCGAAAAGAAGCTACTTCGTTAAAGCTCATTCGAGCAAAATAATAAAACCACCCAAAAAGCACACAAATTCCAACTATTAGTCTTTCTACCCTCCCAATTTTCAAACAAATCCTGGCACACTGCGCCACCCGTAAAAGAAAGCCCACGCCTTCGCCGCAAGAAACACGGTTACCATCCACACAGCCATACCTTCGGCGAAGTTGAAGCTGTGGGCCCCGTCTTCGGCGGAGATCTCGCCTGAGCAGATCTTGAGGAGGTACTCCTCGAGGCTCTTGGCGACGTCCACCTCCCAGTTCGACTCCGGGTCCCGGTTCGCCTGCAGTATCGGGAACCTCCCCCCGCTCGTGCTCCCCTCACCGCCGGCGCCGGCGCCGCCGCTGCCGTCCTCCATGACTCCCCCTCTGGCAACGAAGTTACTGGGCGCGAAGAGGTATTCTTGCGGGATGGTGGCTCGGGATCCAATGGGCGTGGACCGCGGGCGGTGAGGGTGCTTGGAAGCGGGAAGGGGAAGGGGGGAGGAAGCAAGGGGGCTAGGGTTGGAAGAGGATTGGGGAATTTTCGGATTTCGGAGGTCTCCCGCTCGATGGAATTTGTGACGGCGGGATCTGAGTTTCGGTGAAGGGCCGTTTCGCAGTTTTGGAAGTAGTCTAGGGATGAAGTGAACAACCGATGTTTCGCGACGAACCCCCTGGTTTTCGCACTATCGTGATGACAACCCTATTCGCCGTGGTTTAACTAGTAGTATCTTCCTAAAGAAATATACTCCCTCCGTCCGCGAATAGGTGTACATATAGTTTTTGGTCTTAATCAAAATTTTAAAATTTTGACCAACTTTATAGAAAATAATAGTAATACATATGACATCAAATTGGTATATTATGAAAGTACATTTCAAAACGGATCTAGTGATATTAATTTAGTGCTATAAATGCTTTTACTTTTTCTTAGAAAGTTGGTCGAAATTTTAACACGTTAACTTAAGACAAAAGCTAGATGTACACTTATTCGCGGACGGAGGGAGTAAGAGCGTACTAAAGGCTCCCGCTAGCGCCTAAGAGCGGCTCAAAAAGAACTGGAGAAGTTGACGCAAGGAGAATACACGGTTGAATCAAAGGTGAAGCCAAATTATCTCACACTTTTGATTGAAAACCTTCTTAAACTGGAGGAAATTTACTGGCCGCAGCGCGGACGGGTGAACTGGCTGAGGAGGGGAGATCGGAACGCCAAATATTTTAAGCAGCTTGCTTCTGCTCGTAGGCGTCGTAATTTAATAAAGAATCTGAAAGATAATATAACAATTGGATTGAGGGTAATGATAACCTCAAACTCCTCATTTTTTTATTACTTCCAGAGTATTTTCCGTTCAAACACATGTGTGATTGATAAGGGGTTGATAGCTATTGTGAAGTCATTGGTTACGGAGGACATGAACAAGATCTTAACCGCTTCGTATACGCAAGAGGAAGTAAAGAAGGCACTATTTCAAATAGGTGACATGAAGGCGCCCGGGCCTGATGGGCTTCATGCCATCTTCTTTAGGCCTCGTTTGGTAGAAGCGGGTCGGGGGGGTTTCAGCGGATTTTCCTCGCGTGGCCCAGAAACCACGCAAAACCCCGAAGGCCCTTTTGATACGCGAGGATTCCACGGCCCAAACCCCTCTGAGCCTCCTCTGATACCATGTTTCCACGTGGTTTTCAGCCCTCGAGGGGGGACTCGGGGATTTGCAGGGGACAACGCCGCCGCCCCCCGCTCAACATGCTTCGCCGCCTGCTCAACATGCCGCCGCCACCGTCGGACTCCTCAAGACGCCGTCGCCCGCTGCCTCGACGTCGGCGTATCTCCTCCGGCATACCCCCGGCTGTAAGTCCTCGCCTCGCCTCTCCGCCTGTCCCCTCGTCATCTAGGTTTCTTCCACCTCTCGGCCATGGTTGCCGCCTCGTCCTCCGTGGAGAGCTCGCAAAGCACGCTGTCTCCGAGGGCACCAAGTTCACATCCTCGTATATGCATCTCTAGCAATTGTAGTTGGGTGTTATTTATCAAGAATTAGTGTCGCTCTATGGAAATTGGTGGAATATTGTTTAGTTTGTAGTTGGGATGGTGATGTTGCCGTGTTATGTGACTGATCGATCTGAAACGGCGATGATCTGGTGCATCTTTTGGGAAACCTTGGTTTCTGTACTAGTTGTCCTTGTTGGGGAACGCAATATTTCAAAAATAATCCTATGATCACGCAAGATCTATCCAGGAGATGCATAACAACGAGAGAGGAAAGTGTGTCTACGTACCCTCGTAGACCGAAAGCGGAAGCGTTAAGTAATGTGGTTGATGTAGTCGAACGTCTTCGCGATCCAACCGATCAAGTACCGAATGCACGGCACCTCCGCGATCTGCACACGTTCAGCTCGGTGACATCCCTCGAACTCTAGATCCAGCTGAGGCCGAGGGAGAGTTTCGTCAGCACGACAGCGTGTTGACAGTGATGATGAAGTTACCGACACAGGGCTTCGCCTATGCACTACGACAATATGACTGAGGTGGAAATCTATGGAGGGGGGCACCGCACACGGCTAAGAAATCAACTTGTGTGTCTATGGGGCGCCCCCTCCCCTATATATAAAGGAGGGGAGGAGGGGCCGGCTGGCCTCATGGGGCATGCCCCAAGGGGGGGAATCCTACTCCTACTAGGAGTAGGTTCCTCCCTTTCCTAGTCCAACTAGGAGGGGAAGGAAAGAGAAAGAGGGAGAGAAGGAAAGCCCCCCCCCCCAATTCAGATTGGGCTTGGGGAGGGCGCCTCCACCTGGCCGCCTCCTCCTCTCTTCCAATAAGGCCCATGAAGGCCCATTAACCCTCCAGGGGGTTCCGGTAACCCCCCGGTACTTCAGAAAATGTCCGAACCTATCAGAAACCTTTCCGGTGTCCAAACATAACCTTCCAATATATCAATCTTTATGTCTCGGCCATTTTGAGACTCCTCGTCATGTCCGTGATCACATCCGGGACTCCGAACAACCTTCGGTACATCAAATCATATAACTCACAATACATAACTTCATCAAACTTTAAGCGTGCGGACCCTACGGGTTCGAGAACCATGTAGACATGACCGAGACTCATCTCCGATCAATAACCAATAGTAGAACTTGGATGCTCATATTGGTTCCTACATATTCTACGAAGATCTTTATCGCTCAAACCGCATAACAACATATGTTGTTCCCTTTTGTCATCGGTATGTTACTTGCCCGAGATTCGATCGTCGGTATCATCATACCTAGTTCAATCTCGTCACTGACAAGTCTCTTTACTCCTTCTGTAATGCATCATCCCGTAACTAACTCATTACTCACATTGCTTGCAAGGCTTATAGTGATGTGCATTACCGAGAGGGCCCAGAGATACCTCTCCGACAATCGAAGTGACAAATCCTAATCTCGATCTATGCCAACTCAACAAACACCATTGGAGACACCTGTAGAGCATCTTTATAATCACCCGGTTACGTTGTGACGTTTGATAGCACACTAAGTGTTCCTCCGGTATTCGGGAGTTGCATAATCTCATAGTCATAGGAACATGTATAAGTCATGAAGAAAGCAATAGCAATAAACTAAACGATCATAGTGCTAAGCTAACGGATGGGTCTAGTCCATCACATCATTCTCTAATGATGTGATCTCGTTCATCAAATGACAACACATGTCCATGGCTAGGAAACTTAACCATCTTTGACTAACGAGCTAGTCAAGTAGAGGCATACTAGGGACACTCTGTTTGTCTATGTATTCACACATGTACTAAGTTTCCGGTTAATACAATTCTAGCATGAATAATAAACATTTATCATGATATAAGTAAATATAAATAACAACTTTATTATTGCCTCTAGGTCATATTTCCTTCAGTCTCCCACTTGCACTAGAGTCAATAATCTAGATTACACAGTAATGATTCTAACACCCATGGAGTCTTGGTGCTGATCATGTTTTGCTCGTGAGAGAGGCTTAGTCAATGGGTCTGCAACATTCAGATCCGTATGTATCTTGCAAATCTCTATGTCTCCCTCCTTGACTTGATCGCGGATGGAATTGAAGCGTCTCTTGATGTGCTTGGTTCTCTTGTGAAATCTGGATTTCTTTGTGATACGTCTCCAACGTATCTATAATTTTTGATTGCTCCATGCTATATTATCTACTGTTTTGGACATTATTGGGCTTTATTATCCACTTTTATACTATTTTTGGGACTAACCTATTAACCAGAGGCCCGGCCCAGAATTGCTGTTTTTGCCTGTTTTAGGGTTTCGAAGAAAAGGAATATCAAACGGAGTCCAAACAGAATGAAACCTTCGGAACGTGATTTTCTCAACGAACAAGACCCAGGAGACTTGGACCCTATGTCAAGACACAAAAGAGGAGGCCACAAGGTAGGGGGGCGCGCCTACCCCCCAGGCGCGCCCTCCACCCTAGTGGGGCCCCTGTTGCTCCACCTACGTACCCCCAAACGATCAGATACGGAGCCAAAACCCTAATTCCACCGCCGCAACTTTCTGTATCCATGAGATCCCATCTTGGGCATGTTTCGGAGCTCCGCGGGAGGGGGCATCGATCACGGAGGGCTTCTACATCAACACCATAGCCCCTCTGATGAAGTGTGAGTAGTTCACCTCAAACCTATGGGTCAATAGTTATTAGCTAGATGGCATCTTCTCTCTTTTTGGATCTCAATACAATGTTCTCCCCCTCTCTTGTGGAGAACTATTCGATGTAATCTTCTTTTTGCGGTGTGTTTGTTGAGATCGATGAATTGTGGGTTTATGATCAAGTCTATCTATGAACAATATTTGAATCTTCTCTGAATTCTTTTATGTATGATTGGTTATCTTTGCAAGTCTCTTCGAATTATCAGTTTGGTTTGGCCTACTAGATTGATCTTTCTTGCAATGCGAGAAGTGCTTAGCTTTGGGTTCAATCTTGCGGTGTCCTTTCCCAGTGAAAGTAGGGGCAGCAAGGCACGTATTGTATTGTTGCCATTGAGGATCACAAGATGGGGTTTTCATCACATTGCATGAGTTTATCCCTCTACATCATGTCATCTTGCTTAAGGCGTTACTCTGTTTTTAACTTAATACTCTAGATGCATGCTGGATAGCGGTTGATGAGTGGAGTAATAGTAGTAGATGCAGGCATGAGTCGGTCTACTTGTCTCGGACGTGGTGCCTATATACATGATCATGCCTAGATATTCTCATAACTATGCTCAATTCTGTCAATTGCTCAACAGTAATTTGTTCACCCACCGTAGAATACTTATGCTTTCGAGAGAAGCCACTAGTGAAACCTATGGCCCCCGGGTCTATCTTCATCATATTAATCTCCTACTACTTAGTTATTTCCTTTGCTTTTACTTTACTTTGCATCTTTATCACAAAAATACCAAAAATATTATCTTACCATATCTATCAGATCTCACTCTCGTAAGTGGCCTGTAGGGATTGACAACCCCTTATCGCGCTGGTTGCGAGGATTTATTTGTTTTGTGCAGGTGCGAGGGACTGACGCGTAGCCTCCTACTGGATTGATACCTTGGTTCTCAAAAACTAAGGGAAATACTTACGCTACTTTGCTACATCATCCCTTCCTCTTCAGGGAAAACCAACGCAGTGCTCAAGAGGTAGCAAGAAGGATTTCTGGCACCGTTGCCGGGGAGGTCTACGCAAAAGTCAACATACCAAGTACCCATCACATACCCTTATCTCCCGCATTACATTATTTGCCATTTGCCTCTTGTTTTCCTCTCCCCCACTTCACCCTTGCCGTTTTATTCACCCTCTCTCTCTATCCTCCCTCTCTTTCTCTATTTGCCTCTTTTTGCCCGCTTGCTTTTTGTTTGCTTGTGTGTTAGTTTGCTTGCTTGTCGTTATGGCTAGTACCTTATCTTCTCCGTTATCTCCCGAGAATGAAATTCTAAATTTTAAGCAAATGGAGGGGGAAAATCTAAAAGACGCTTGGTAGAATTTGCAATGCTCAAAATAGATGTACCAGGAAGCAATCTACTTTCGTTCTTCTTCGCAATTTTTATGTAGGCATTACTCCTTGGCATAGATATGTCCTTGATACTATTACTAGAGGGAACTTCTTGGGTAGCCATACTTTTGATTCTTATAATGCTATGATAGATTTGTTTGGCTCACCCCCCTCTTTTGGTTAATTGAACTGTATTAACTTTGGAGCATGTAATGCAAAGACTTGAAATTATTGAAAATAAGGTTGCTACCGTAGAGTTAATTGAAAACTTGGACAAAAAGATCCACAATCGAATCTCTCAATATGGATCTAAAGTAGGAGTCACTTTGAAAAATATTAAAGAGAAGGAACCCATAGTTAATGAGAAAATAAACCACGATTCCACTAGAATTGATAAACTTGAGGATATTATTACCAACTTGGGAACCGCTTTTTCTTTCGTAAAGAATACTCCAAGTCCGCCTGCTAAAATTTCCAAGCTTATGTATGTTCCTAAAAATAAGGGTGAATCCTCTAGTAAGGAAACTGCGGATCTCAAATCTATAAGTGTTCATCCCAATCTTTTTGCTATCATTAAGGAACCATTTGTTACAAATGATTTTTTCGATCTTGTGCCTAAAAGTTTGATAATAAATAAAAAGAAATAAATTCCTAAAGATGGTAGATGACTCATTGAATAATTGCCTACCAAAGATGGCAATACCTGGATCTATCCTTGCTTGTTATGCCTAGCTAGGGGCGTTAAACGATAGCGCTTGTTGGGAGGCAACCCAATTCTATTTTTATTCCTTGCCTTTTCCTCCTGTTTAGTAATAAATAATTTATCTAGCCTATGTTTTGATTTTTTGTGTGTTTAATTAGTGTTTGTGCCAAGTAGAACCGTTGGGAAGACTTGGGGAAAGTCTTGTTACACTTGCTGTAAAAAAACAGAAACTATAGCGCTCATGAGAACTGCTGCCATTTTTATTTGGAAAGTGCTATTTAGTTAATTCTTTTTGAAGATGATTAATATATAAATTCCTCACGTCCAGCAATTTATTTTAGAATTTTTGGGGTTCCAGATATTGCGCTAGCTACAGATTACTACAAATTGTTCTGTTTTTAACAGATTCTGTTTTTCGTGTGTTGTTTGCTTATTTTGATGAATCTATGGCTAGTAAAATAGTTTATAAACCATAGAGAAGTTGGAATACAGTAGGTTTAACATCAATATAAATAAATAATGAGTTCATTACAGTACCTTGAAGTGGACTTTTGTTTTCTTCCGCTAACGGAGCTCACGAGATTTTCTACTTTAAGTTTTGTGTTGTGAAGTTTTCAAGTTTTGGGTAAAGATTTGATGGATTATGGAACAAGGAGTGGCAAGAGCCTAAGCTTGGGGATGCCCATGGCACCCCCAATATAATCTAAGGACACCTAAAAGCCAAAGCTTGGGGATGCCCTGGAAGGCATCCCCTCTTACTTGGAGCTATATTTTTATTCGCCACATGATATGTGTTTTGCTTGGAGCGTATTGTATGATTTGAGTCTTTATTTGTTAGTTTACCACAATCATCCTTGTTGTACACACCTTTTGAGAGAGCCATAAATGATTTGGAATTTGTTAGAATACTCTATGTGCTTCGCTTATATCTTTTGAGTTATATAGTTTTGCTCTAGTACTTCACTTATATCTTTTAGAGCACGGTGGTGGATTTGTTATATAGAAACTATTGATCTATCATGCTTCACTTAGATTATTTTGAGAGTCTTAAATAGCATGGTAATTTGCTTAAAATCCTAATATGCTTGGTATACAAGATTAATAATAAAACTTTCTTATGAGTGTGTTGAATACTATGAGAAGTTTGATGCTTGATAATTATTTTGAGATATGAAGATGGTGATATTAAAGTTGTGCTAGTTGAGTAGTTGTGAATTTGAAGAATACTTGTGTTAAAGTTTGTGATTCCCGTAGCATGCACGTATGGTGAACCGTTATGTGATGAAGTCGGAGCATGATTTATTTATTGATTGTCTTCCTTATGAGTGGCGGTCGAGGACGAGCGATCGTCTTTTCCTACCAATATATCCCCCTAGGAGCATGCGCGTAATACTTTGCTTTCACAACTTGTAGATTTTTGCAATAAGTATATGAGTTCTTTATGACTAATGTTGAGTCCATGGATTATACGCACTCTCACCCTTCCACCATTGCTAGCCTCTCTAATACCGTGCACCTTTCGCCGGTATCATACACCCACCATATACCTTCCTCAAAACAGACACCATACCTACCTATTATGGCATTTCCATAGCCATTCTGAGATATTATTGCGATGCAACTTTCCACCGTTCCATTTATTATGACACACTCCATCATTGTCATATTGCTTAGCATGATCATGTAGTTGGCATAGTATTTGTGGCAAAGCCACCATTCATAATTCTTTCATACATGTCACTCATGAGTCATTGCATATCCCGGTACACCGCCGGTCATATTTTGTTCTAAGTATCGAGTTGTAAGAAAATAAAAGTGTGATGATCGTCATTATTAGAGCATTGTCCCAGTGAGGAAAGAATGATGGAGACTATGATTCCCCCACAAGTCGGGATGAGACTCTGGACGAAAAATAAAAAAGAAAGAAAGAAAAGAGGCCATAAAAAAAAAGAAAAGGCCCAAATAAAAAATGAGAGAAAGAGAGAAGGGGCAATGCTACTATCCTTTTACCACACTTGTGCTTCAAAGTAGCACCATGATATTCATAGTAGTGAGTCTCTCATTTTGTCACTTTCATATACTAGTGGGAAATTTTCATTATAGAACTAGGCTTGTATATTCCAATGATGGGCTTCCTCAAAATGCCCTAGGTCTTCATGAGCAAGCGAGTTGGATGCACACCCACTTAGTTTCTTTTTGATCTTTCATATACTTATAGCTCTAGTCCATCCGTTGCATGGCAATCCCTACTCACTCACATTGATATTTATTGATGGGCATCTCCATTGCCCGTTGATACGCCTAGTTGATGTGAGACTATCTTCTCCTTTTTGTCTTCTCCACAACCACCATTCTATTCCACCTATAGTGCTATATCCATGGCTCACGCTCATGTATTACGTGAAGATTGAAAAAGTTTTGAGAATGTCAAAAGTATGAAACAATTGCTTGGCTTGTCATCGGGGTTGTGCATGATTTAAATACTTTGTGTGGTGAAGATAGAGCATAGCCTAACTATATGATTTTGTAGGGATAACTTTATTTGGCCATGTTATTTTGAGAAGACATAATTGCTTTATTAGTATGCTTGAAGTATTATTATTTTTATGTCAATATGAACTTTTGTCTTGAATCTTTCGGATCTGAATATTCATACCGCAATTAAGAAGAATTACATTAAAATTATGCCAAGTAGCACTCCGCATCAAAAATTCTGTTTTTATCATTTACCTACTCGAGGACGAGCAGGAATTAAGCTTGGGGATACGTCTCCAATGTATCTATAATTTTTGATTGCTCCATGCTATATTATCTACTGTTTTGGACATTATTGGGCTTTATTATCCACTTTTATACTATTTTTGGGACTAACCTATTCACCAGAGGCCCAGCCCAGAATTGATGTTTTTTGCCTGTTTTAGGGTTTCGAAGAAAAGGAATATCAAACGGAGTCCAAACGGAATGAAACCTTCGGGAACGTGATTTTCTCAACGAACAAGACCCAGGAGACTTGGACCCTACGTCAAGACACAAAAGAGGAGGCCACAAGGTAGGGGGGCGCGCCTACCCCCCAGGCGCGCCCTCCACCCTAGTGGGCCCCCTGTTGCTCCACCGACGTACTTCTTCCTCCTATATATACGTACCCCCAAACGATCAGATACGGAGCTAGAACCCTAATTCCACCGCCGCAACTTTATGTATCCATGAGATCCCATCTTGGGGCCTGTTCCGGAGCTCCGCCGGAGGGGGCATCAATCACGGAGGGCTTCTACATCAACACCATAGCCCCTCTGATGAAGTGTGAGTAGTTCACCTCAGACCTACGGGTCCATAGTTATTAGCTAGATGGCTTCTTCTCTCTTTTTGGATCTCAATACAATGTTCTCCCCCTCTCTTGTGGAGAACTATTCGATGTAATCTTTTTTTTGTGGTGTGTTTGTTGAGATCGATGAATTGTGGGTTTATGATCAAGTCTATCTATGAACAATATTTGAATCTTCTCTGAATTCTTTTATGTATGATTGGTTATCTTTGCAAGTCTCTTCGAATTATCAGTTTGGTTTGGCCTACTAGATTGATCTTTCTTGCAATGGGAGAAGTGCTTAGCTTTGGGTTCAATCTTGTGGTGTCCTTTCCCAGTGACAGTAGGGGCTGCAAGGCACGTATTGTATTGTTGCCATCAAGGATAACAAGATGGGGTTTTCATCATATTGCATGAGTTTATCCCTCTACATCATGTCATCTTGCTTAAGGCGTTACTCTGTTTTTAACTTAATACTCTAGATGCATGCTGGATAGCGGTCGATGAGTGGAGTAATAGTAGTAGATGAAGGCAGGAGGCTGTCCACTTGTCTCGGACGTGATGCCTATATACATGATCATGCCTAGATATTCTCATAACTATGCTCAATTCTGTCAATTGCTCAACAGTAATTTGTTCACCCACCATAAAATACTTATGCTTTCGAGAGAAGCCACTAGTGAAACCTATGCCCCCCCGGGTCTATCTTCATCATATTAATCTCCTACTACTTAGTTATTTCCTTTGCTTTTTTACTTTACTTTGCATATTTATCACAAAAATATTATCTTATCATATCTATTAGATCTCACTCTCGTAAGTGGCTGTGTAGGGATTGACAACCCCTCATCGCATTGGTTGCGGGGATTTATTTGTTTTGTGCAGGTGCGAGGGACTGACGCGTAGCCTCCTACTGGATTGATACATTGGTTCTCAAAACCTGAGGGAAATACTTACGCTACTTTGTTGCATCATCCCTTCCTCTTCGGGGAAAACCAACACAGTGCTCAAGAGGTAGCACTTTGCCAAGGCAATTGCACCAGTATTGTCACAAAAGATCGATTTTCATTAGACCCGATGCACTAGGTATTACAGCTAGATCGGATATGAACTCCTTCATCCAGACTCCTTCATTTGCTGCTTCCGAAGCAGCTATGTATTCCGCTTCACACGTAGATCCCGCCACGACGCTCTGCTTAGAACTGCACCAACTGACAGCTCCACCATTCAATAAAAATACGTATCCGGTTTGTGACTTAGAGACAACCGGATCAGTGACAAAGCTTGCATCGACGTAACCGTTTACGACGAGCTCTTTGTCACCTCCATAAATGAGAAACATATCCTTAGTCCTTTTCAGGTATTTCTGAATGTTCTTGACCACTGTCCAGTGATCCACTCCTGGATTACTTTGGTACCTCCCTGCTAAACTAATAGCAAGGCACACATCAGGTCTGGTACACAACATTGCATACATGATAGAACCTATGGTTGAGCCATAGAGAATGACTTTCATTTTCTCTCTATCTTCTGCAGTGGTCGGGCATTGAGTCTGACTCAACTTCACACCTTGTAACACAGGCAAGAACCCTTTCTTTGCTTGATCCATTTTGAACCTTTTCAAAACTTTATCAAGGTATGTGCTTTGTGAAAGTCCAATTAAGCATCTTGATCTATCTCTATAGATCTTGATGCCCAATATGTAAGCAGCTTCACCGAGGTCTTTCATTGAAAAATGCTTATTCAAGTATCCTTTTATGCTATTTAGAAATTCAGTATCATTTCCAATCAACAATATGTCCACATATAAATGCTACGGAGCTCCCACTCACTTTCTTGTAAATACAAGCTTCTCCAAAAGTCTGTATAAAACCATATGCTTTGATCACACTATCAAAGCGTATATTCCAACTCTGTGATGCTTGCACCAGTCCATAAATGGATTGCTGGAGCTTACACACTTTGTTGGCACCTTTTGGATCGACAAAACCTTCTGGTTGCATCATATACAACTCTTCTTTAAGATATCCATTAAGGAAATGCAGTTTTGACATCCATTTGCCAAATTTCATAATCATAAAATGCGGCAACTGCTAACATGATTCAGACGGACTTAAGCATCGCTATGGGTGAGAAGGTCTCATCGTAGTCAACTCCTTAAACTTGTCGAAAACCTTTCGCAACAAGTCGAGCTTTGTAGACAGTAACATTACCGCCAGCGTCAGTCTTCTTCTTGAAGATCCATTTATTCTCTATGGCTTGCCGATCATCAGGCAAGTCAACCAAAGTCCACACTTTGTTCTCATACATGGATCCCATCTCAGATTTCATCGCCTCAAGCCATTTTGCGGAATCTGGGCTCATCATCGCTTCCTCATAGTTCATAGGTTCGTCATGGTCAAGTAACATGACTTCCAGAACAGGATTACCGTACCACTCTGGTGCGGATCTTACTCTGGTTGACCTACGAGGTTCGAAGTTTCATGATCATAATCATTAGCTTCCTCACTAATTGGTGCAGGAATCACTAGAACTAATTTCGGTGATGGACTACTTTCCAATAAGGGAGAAGGTACAGTTACCTCATCAAGTTCTACTTTCCTCCCACTCACTTCTTTCGAGAGAAACTCCTTCTCTAGAAAGGATCCATTCTTAGCAACGAATATCTTGCCTTCAGATCTATGATAGAAGGTGTACCCAATAGTCTCCTTTGGGTATCCTATGAAGACACATTTCTCCGATTTGGGTTAGAGCTTATCAGGTTGAAGATTTTTCACATAAGCATCGCATCCCCAAACTTTAAGAAACGACAACTTGGGTTTCTTGCCAAACCACAGTTCATATGGTGTCGTCTCAATGGATGTTGACGGTGTCCTATTTAACGTGAATGCAGCCGTCTCTAAAGCATAATCCCAAAACGATAGTGGTAAATCAGTAAGAGACATCATAGATCGCACCATATCTAATAAAGTGTGGTTACTACATTCAGACACACCATTACGTTGTGGTGTTCCAGGTGGCGTGAGTTGCGAAACTATTCCGCATTGTTTCAAATGAAGACCAAACTCATAACTCAAATATTCACCTCCATGATCAGATCGTAGAAACTTAATTTTCTTGTTACGATGATTTTCCACTTCACTCTGAAATTCTTTGAACTTTTCAAATGTTTCAGACTTATGTTTGATCAAGTAGACATACCCATATCTTCTCAAGTCATCTGTGAAGGTCAGAAAATAACGATACCCTCCACGAGCATGAACACTCATCGGACTGCATACATCAGTATGTATTATTTCCAATAAGTCTGTCACCCGTTCCATTGTTCCAGAGAAAGGAGTCTTAGTCATCTTGCCCATGAGGCATGGTTCGCAAGCATCAAGTGATTTCAAAAGCCCATCAGCATGGAGTTTCTTCATGCGCTTTACACCAATATGACTTAAACGGCAGTGCCACAAATAAGTTGCACTATCATTATTAAACTTATATCTTTTGGCTTCAATACTATGAATATGTGTATCACTACTATCAAGATTAGTAAAAACAGACCACTCATCAAGGTTGCATGACCATAGAAGATATTTCTCATATAAATAGAACAACCATTATTCTCTGGTTTAAATGAATAACCGTCTTGCATCAAACAAGATCCAGATATAATGTTCATGCTTAACGCTGGCACCAAATAACAATTATTCAGGTCTAAAACTAATCCCAAAGGTAGATGTAGAGGTAGTGTGCCGATGACGATCACATCGACTTTGGAACCATTTCCCACGCGCATCCCACAAGTATAGGGGATCTATCGTAGTCCTTTTGATAAGTAAGAGTGTCGTACCCAACGAGGAGCAGAAGGAAATGACAAGCAGTTTTCAGTAAGGTATTCTCCGCAAGCACTGAAATTATAGGTAACAGATAGTTTTGTGATAAGGTAATCTGTAATGGGTAACAAGTAACAAAAGTAAACAAGGTGCAGCAAGGTGGCCCAATCCTTTTTTGTAGCAAAGGACAAGCCTGGATAAACTCTTATATAATGGAAATTGCTACCGAGGGCACATGGGAATTATCGTCAAGCTAGTTTTCATCATGCTCATATGATTCACGTTCATTACTTTGATAATTTGATATGTGGGTGGACCGGTGCTTGGGTACTGCCATTCCTTGGACAAGCATCCCACTTATGATTAACCCCCCTCGCAAGCATCTGCAACTACGAAAGAAGAATTAAGGTAAACCTAACCATAGCATGAAACATATGGATCCAAATCAACCCCTTACGAAGCAACACATAAACTAGAGTTTAAGCTATTATCACTCTAGCAACCCATCATCTACGTATTACTTCCCAATCCCTTCCCCTAGGCCCAAACAATGGTGAAGTGTCATGTAGTCGATGTTCACATAACACCACTAGAGGAAAGACAACATACATCTCATCAAAATGTCGAACGAATACCAAATTCACATGACTACTTATAACAAGACTTCTCCCATGTCCTCATGAACAAACGTAACTACTCACAAATCATATTCATGTTCATAATCGGAGGGGTATTAATATGCATAATGGATCTGAACATATGATCTTCCACCAAGTAAACCAACTAGCATCAACTACAAGGAGTAATCAACACTACTAGCAACCCACAGGTACCAATCTGAAGTTTTGAGACAAAGATCGGATACAAGAGATGAACTAGGGTTTGAGAGGAGATGGTGTTGGTGAAGATGTTGATGGGGATTGACCCCCTCCCGATGAGAGGATCGATGGTGATGACGATGGTGATGATTTCCCCCTCTCGGAGGGATGTTTCCCTGGCAGAACAGCTCCGTCGGAGCCCTAGATTGGTTCCGCCAAGGTTCCGCCTCGAGACGGCGGCGCTTCGTCCCGAAAGCTTCCTTTTGTTTTTTCCAGGGCAAAAGACACCTTATACCAGAAGATGGGCATCGGGGGGCTTCCAGGTGGCCCACGAGGTAGGGGGCGCGCCCTCCACCCTCGTGGACAGTGGGTGCCCCCCCTCTGGTGCTTTCTTCGCCTAATATTTTTAATATATTCCAAAACTGACTTTCGTGGAGTTTCAGGACTTTTGGAGTTGTGCAGAATAGGTCTATATTATTTGCTCCTTTTCCAGCCTAGAATCCAGCTGCCGGCATTCTCCCTCTTCATGTAAACCTTGTAAAATAAGAGAGAAAAGGCATAAGTATTGTGACATAATGTGTAATAATAGCCCATAATGCAATAAATATTGATATAAAAGCATGATGCAAAATGGACGTATCAACTCCCCCAAGCTTAGACCTCGCTTGTCCTCAAGCGGAAGCCGATATCGAAAAATACGTCCACATGTTTAGAGATAGAGGTGTCGATAAAATAAAATATGGACATGAGGGCATCATGATCATTCTTAGAATAGCAACACATATATATTGTCATATGATTTCTTATGCTGAAGTAACAATCTATTCACAATGTAAAGTATGAATCAGAAACTTCATTGAAAAACTAGCAAACTATAATCTCAGTCACTGAAGCAATTGCAATTTATCATAACATCGGAAAGAGTCAATATAAGAGCTTTTCAGTAAGTCCACATACTCAACTATCATTTAGTCTTTCACAATTGCTAACACTCATGCAATACTTATGGGTATGAAGTTTTAATTGGACACAGAGAAAGATAGGGGCTTATAGTTTTGCCTCACAACCTTTTACATCAAGGGTAAAGTCAACAATAATGCTTTATGAAAACCCACATCCAATTGGATATATATATATCAGGATCTTTCCAACACATAGTGCTTGCCAAAGGATAAAGTGTAAAAGGAAAGGTGAAGATCACCATGACTCTTGTATAAGGTATAAGACAAAAATAAAAGATAGGCCCTTCGCAGATGGAAGCAGAGGTTTTCATGTGCTTTTATGGTTGGATGCACAAAATCTTAATGCAAAAGAACGTCACTTTATATTGCCACTTGTGATAGGGACCTTTATTATGCAGCCCGTCGCTTTTATTTCTTCCATATCACAAGCTCGTATAAAGCCTATTTTCTACACACTAATAGATCATACATATTTAGAGAGCAATTTTTATTACTTACTACAATGACAACTTACTTGAAGGATCTTATTCAATCCATAGGTAGATATGGTGGACTCTCATGGAAAAACTGGGTTTAAGGATATTTGGAAGCACAAGTAGTATCTCTACTTGGTGCAAAGAATTTGACTAGCATGAGGGGGAAAGGCAAGCTCAACATGTTGGATCATCCATGACAATATAATTTATTTCGGATATAAGAAAATATAGCCCATTACGTTGTCTTCCTTGTCCAACATCAACCTTTTAGCATGTCATATTTTAATGAGTGCTCACAATCATAAAAGATGTCTAAGATAGTATATTTATATGTGAAAACCTCTCTTTCTTTATTACTTCCTATTAATTGCAACGATGACCAAAACTATGTTTATCAACTCTCAACAACTTTTATTCATCATACTCTTTATATATGAAGTCATTACTCTCCATAAGATCAATATGATATCTTTATTTCTTTTTATTCTTTTTTTTCTTTTATTCCCTCAAGATCATAGCAAGATAACCAAGCCCTCGACTCAAGACTAATCTTTATTATATATAGCTCATGGACTCGATTACATAGATAAGGATCAACACAAAAACTCAAAGCTAGATCATACTAAACTTTATTCTACTGAATCAAGATATAACCAAAAGGATCGAACTAAGAAAAATGGTAAAGATAGAAGTGTGATGGTGATACGATACCTGGGTACCTCCCCCAAGCTTGGCAGTTGCCAAGGGGTGTGCCCATACCCATGTGTCTATGTCTCTTTCTTCGGAGGTGGTGATGATGGAGTTGTTGATGACGTAGGCTTCTTCTTTAATTTGCGCTTGAGGATAGAACTTTGCTCCCTTAGGTCATCGATCTCCTGCTCAAGGCTTAATATCTTTTTCCATAGTTCCTATTTGTTCTCCTGCAAGAGGCGAAAAGGGATAAACTCGATCTTAGGTTTCTTTGCTCTATCAGGGAGGCTTGACTTTTTGAACTCCACATGCATGTACCCAGGTTGAGGTAATGGGACTTCATCTTCATCTGAGCCCGTCTCCTCCTTTTCCCTAGGATCATAGTCTTCTTCTTCCTCCATGGTCCAACCATAATGCTCCAAGTCCCCGTAGACCTTAGGGTCTGCAAGGTAATCAGCCACATAGCTTTCTCCCTCTGAATTCTGGGACGACATGTTGCTCTAATCTGCAGCAGAAGCAACTCAACACAAAAACAGAGGATTTTGTCGTGGTACGGTGGTCAAAACCTTCGGGAGATTATATAATGAATTTTTACCGACCAAAAGAAATATCGTGCAAGAAAAAGGAGTCCGGAGGGCACACGAGGTGCCCACGAGGCAGGGGGCGCGCCCAGGGGGGTAGGGCGCGCCCTCCACCCTCGTGGATGCCTCGTGTCCTTTCCGGACTACTTCTTATTTTCCTATTTTCTAAAGTATTCCAGAACGGAGAAAAATTGCTGTTAGAACTATTTTGGAGTCGGTTTACTTACCGTACCACATACCTGTGACGCACCCGATTCAATCATACACTAATCATACACGCAAATGCGTACGATCAAGATCAGGGACTCACAGGAAGATATCACAACACAACTCTAAACACAAATTAAATAATACAAGCTTTATATTACAAGCCAGGGGCCTCGAGGGCTCGAATACATAGCTCGGTACACAAGAATCAACGAAAGCAACAATATCTGAGTACATACATAAGTTAAACAAGGGATGCCTTAAGAAGGCTAGCACAAAAGCAACAATGATCGAAGAGGCAAGGCCTCTTGCCTGGGACCTCCTAACTACTCATGGTCGTCGACGATCTCCACGTAGCAGCAAGCACCATCGGGAAGTAGTAGACATCGGCAGTGGCATATGGCTCCTGGGATCCACCGTCTGGTTGCAACAACCGGGAAGAAGATAGAAGGTGGAAAGGGGGTAGTAAAGCAACCGTGAGTACTCATCCAAAGTACTCGCAAGCATCAGATCTATACTAAGTATGCATTGGTATCAAATGGAAGGGTTGTATCTGTGGACTGAACTGCAGAATGCCAGAATAGAGGGGAAGGCCTAGCCTATTACTACCTCTTGAGCATGCGTTGGTTTTCCCTTGAAGAGGAAAGGGTGATGCAGGAAAGTAGCGTAAGTATTTTCCTTAGTTTTTGATAACCAAGGTATCAATCAAGTAGGAGATTACACGCAAGTCCCTCGTACCTGCACAAACAAACAAGAACCTCGCAACCAACGCGATAAAGGGGTTGTCAATCCCTTCACGGCCACTTACGAAAGTGAGATCTGATAGAGATAATAAGATAAATATTTTTGGTATTTTTATGGTACTAGGAAACATGCCCGTGCGTTGCAATGGGAGAAGAAAAACTACACTCCCCTAAACCCAATGGATCAAAACCTCCCACACACATTCGACGACATCAACAAACTGCTTAATTGTACAACATGATAGACAGTGTTGTGCAAAACATAGATGTGGGACGATTCCATGGCAGAACTAAAAGTAGCTACCTAGCTATGAGTATTTCTTCACAACCTTGCTAACGTTTCTCAGTGATGCCTAAGAAATATTGCATTAGCTTGAAAACAACAAAGTGCATTTTATTACTCAATGATAGCATGTACATGACACCTAGCATCGCATAGCATGGGCCACCCCCACCGCCACTTTTGAACTTCCACTGACAAATATGCCTTGCATTGCAATGGGAGAAAAATATGCTCGTATTCTCCCAAAATAATGCAACACATTGGAATTGATAAATATCAAACTGAAAAATTGTTAAATGAACAAGAAACATGCTTTGCTATGGAGAAATACCAGACGACATGAACATTCTAGCATAACGTTACTTTTGGCGAGGGTCTTCCCTGAAAGGAAGGAATCATGTGAATCCACCACCTTAAAGCGTCACCACCATTTGCGTGAAACGATCTCCTACCCGCCATCAACCTCATTGGATTCCTATGGCTCACAAAAAATCCTTTGATGCGACGCAGCTTCCACTCCGCGATCACCACCACTATGTTTTTTAGTTAAAAAAACTTTGCAATTAGAGTATTTCCTAAACAAAGTTGTTTATGGCTTTCATCTGAAGATATATACATGTGCAACATACTTGTGAAATTAATAATCACTATTAATGTTGAGGCATGGATGTATGAATAAGAAGCAAAAGCTCTATATTAATACTGAAGGCTAACAAGTTTTCTATAGTTGACATCGCACTGACCATATCTGTAGTCTGCACTATTAATTATCATTGGGACTAAAAACAATTGTAAATTTAGTTAAGAAGGAAGATGCTAAAATATCAATGTGAATATATACCACAATATATTTATTTACAAGAGAGATCAGTCACCCTAAAACGAAGACTCCCACATCGCAAACAGTTGTACAGACTACACATATGAAGAGGCTATACATCATATTTTCTCCAACTGAAACGCAGAAACAATGGTGAGCAACAAAAACAAAAATCACGGGCAGACCAAGGCTGCTAATTTGCAGTAAGAGTTAACCTAGGTCGGCCGGAGGCAACTGTTCAAGTGGCCGTAGTGGTAGTCTTCCATGTAATTCCCATTAACATTAGCGTTAGAAGAGGATTTAATACAAGTTATTATGACTTTTATTCCTAGTTAATTATAATGGAGTGCATCCTATCCACACCGCAGCCCATCCTAGTAGAACCCACCCGACTCACCTTTTTGTGTCTTTGAGAGAAGGAGGCAATAATGGCGATTGCAGTTGTAGCCTATCCCGTCTTCCTCTTCCTCTGTCTTCTTCTTCCTCCTCTACGTCCTTTCAGCGCCATGCTCCTACTCCACCAGTCCTCTCCCTTCTTCCTCCTACTCTACGTCCTCCCCCTCCTCCATCTCTTTCCCTCTCATGCCTCCCTCTTATAAGGCTTGTCGGTGTCAAAACCAGCGGATCTCGGGTAGGGGGTCACGAACTGTGCGTCTAAGGCGGATGGTAACAGGAGGCAGGGGACACGATGTTTTACCCAGGTTCGGGCCCTCTTGATGGAGGTAAAACCCTACGTCCTGCTTGATTTATTCTTGATGATATGGGTATTACAAGAGTTGATATACCACGAGATCGGAGAGGCTAAACCCTAGAAGCTAGCCTATGGTATGATTGTATGTTGTCCTACGGACTAAAACCCTCCGGTTTATATAGAGACTGGAGAGGATTAGGGTTACACAAGGTTGGTTACAAAGGAGGAGATATCCATATCCGTACTGCCTAGCTTGCCTTCCACGCCAAGTAGAGTCCCATCCGGACACGAGATGAAGTCTTCAATTTAGTATCTTCATAGTCCAACAGTCCGGCCAAAGGATATAGTCCGGCTGTCCGGAGACCCCCTAATCCAGGACTCCCTAAGTAGCCCCTGAACCAGGCTTCAATGACGATGAGTCCGGCGCACAGTGTTGTCTTTGGCATTGCAAGGCGGGTTCCTCCTCCGAACACATCCAAGAAGAGTTCAAATAAAGGATAGTGTCCGACCCTGCAAAATAAGTTACACATACCACCGTAGAGAGAATAATATTTCCACAAATCTAATCTGCTGACACGTTTAGGCAACATGACATCATGCCATGGCTCGACGATTATTTGAACTATTTTTCTTTAACTAGCCCCGCACACAACGCGAGGCAGTTTCTTGACACGTCTTGTCAAAGCAGAGATCGTGTTCCCCTTATTACGGGATCCTCATCAATACGGACGTAGGTAACCCAACCGCGCCATTGATTATGTCGCTTGGGGGGTAAGCGAGTTTTACTAGGCTAGTGGGGGCGCATAGTTTTGGCCGCCCTTATAAAGGGATAAGGTTTAACCTTTCTCTACCCACGCCTTCTTCCTCCTTGCCCATCCATTCTTGCGCACTTGAGCCCCAATGCCCAAGTCCACATCTTTCTCCTCAACCTCCTCCAAACATGTCCGGAACGGGAGGCAAGTGGATGGCTTCCTCCATTACGGAGGAACACATCAAAAAGCTGCACGGAGCCGGATACTTAGCCATGAATATCGCGCATCGGCTGCCCGCCGCGAGTCAGATCGTCCCTACCCCCGAACCACATGAGAGGGTAGTTTTCCTCCACCACTTCCTCCGCGGACTGGGGTTTCCCCTTCATCCATTCGTATGCGGTCTCATGTTCTACTACAGGCTGGACTTCCATGATCTGGCCCTGAACTTCATCCTCAACATTTTGGCGTTCATCGTCGTCTGTGAGGCTTTCCTCCGCATCCGCCCCACTTTGGCCTATGGCTAAAGACCTTCAATATCAAGCCAAAGGTGGTGGGCGGCCAACAAGCAGAATGCAGCGGAGCCATGGTGGGCAAGATGCCCAACGTTATATGGCTTGAAGGCTCCTTCGTGGAGACCATAAAGGGGTGGCAATCGGCGTGGTTCTACATCACCGAGCCGCGCGACACCAAATGGGTGGCTGCCCCCAAGTTTCGATCTGGATTCCCTACACGACTCACTTCCTGGAAAGAGAAGGGCTAGTCGTGGGGTTCATCGGTGGAGCTGGACGGACTCCAGAAATATATCCTGAACATGACAAGCAAGAAGCTCAAGCTTGTCAACATAGTCCAGGTCATGCTCATCCGCCGGATCCTCCCGTGCCAACAACGGGACTTCAACTTGTGGGAGTTCGACCCGTCCCAGCACCAGACTCTGAGCGAGCTCTTCGACACAATGCATAAGGACGTCTGGAAGGTGCTGTTCAAGGGTGCTGGGGTCCCTCCCTCTCTCACCGAGGACCGCGGGCTAAGCACGAAGCACCGAGCGCATTCGGCGAGTTCTATACATCCGGTAGGATATTTATTTCCCCTAGCTTAACCATGTGCAGGGTCTGATCTCCATGCCTTTGACAGGACTGTGTGGAGACGTCGGGGCAGATTAACTGTCCGACCCCTCTGCCCGAAGACACTGCGGACGCTCTCCTGACGGAGATGTTGACTCCGGCTCCTTACAAGGTGCCGGAGAAGACCAAGAAGGCCAAGGGAACCCGAAAGAGCTCCCGGCGCCAGGTGTTATCGGGCTCATCGTCCGATAACTCCGCGACGCACTCCTCCCCCGAAGACGAGGAGGAAGATGAAGATGTTCCCACTCCAGTCGGGGGAGACAAGAAAAGGAAGGCCGCCCCTACTGGGGGGCCGAAGGGTCCAAGAAGGGAAGGACTCTCCTTCCGAACTACTCCACCACCGCCGCCGAAGGCAAAGACGAGTGGCTGCTCAGGGCCAAGCCCCTGGCAAAGTCATAAGTATTCGGATACCAGAGTAACTCATAGCATTCCTTTGTCGCAATGCTTCTCCTAACGCCGAATTATGATTGTGCAGACCACCTCGAACCCGTATCGACGTATCCTCGTTGGACGACTCCCTGGGCTCGTCGGATATGGATAGCGATCCACTTCCGACCGCCACCTCCCCTTGCCCTATGGACAACACCGAGGTGTTGTCTCAAGAGGCACTGGGTTGAGGGGAGACAATCCCAGAGGCGCCTCAAAGCGACCTTCCGGACTCCGGGAGCAGGGGGAGCAAAGCCCCCGAGGGCTCCGAGTTCGGCCCTCAGCCGAACACCGCGCCGGAACCTCCAGTGGTTTCGGACTCGAGCAGGCGGCCTCCTTCCAAGAGGGGAAAGACGCCTGTGCTGGTGACCTCTGCCCATCCAGAGGAACCGGACAATCTGCTGGGAGCGCTTCGCAGCGCTTCCATTGACGAAGAGCACCGCACTATTATGAGTGCGGTGGTCCAAAAGGTTTAGTCTGCCAAGAGCGGACTGACTGAAGCCTGTGCCAGCCTTCTAACAGGCTTTGAGGTAAGTTTTTGAAATATGGGAAAAATATTACCGCATAGACAGTAGCCCCTGATGCTCTGTTCGGTGTTCATAGAGAAAAGCTGAACGAAGGATCAAACAATATCGCAGGAGTCTAATATAAGTATGTCAATATGCATATGCAGGCTTCGCTGCTGGCCTCTACCGCACTGACTGCAGAGGTCGCCGCACTGTAGCAGGACCTTAAAGGGTCCAAGGACGAGCTCGGCCTTGCCAAGAGACAGCTCGAGGAGAACAAAGGTAAGTAGTACCTAGTCTATGGATATGTATAAAAAGAATGCGATTGCAAAATGACAGGATCATCGTAAATTTGCCAGGGGCCACGACCGAGGTGGAGACCCTGAAGCAAGCGCTATCTGAGGCCAAAAACAAAGCGGCCAAGGAGCGCACCGAGCGGGAAAGGCATGAGGCACGGGTGGGCGAGGTGCAGCAAGAGCTCCACACTCTCGTGACGAAGGACGAGGCGTTGGAGCTTGACTTGAAGACGCGAGAGTCCGAGCTTGCCGCGGCCCTTGAGAGCGCAAAGAATGCAAAGGCCAAAGCCCAAAAGGCCCTCCAAGAGATTGATGCGATGAAGAAGATAGCGGCGGGTAAGGCATTCTATATGCAAAGCAAGCATGTGAAAGTAAATTACCTGTTACTTACCCGAATCCGGAGCTCTCCAGGAGCATTCGCAGATTTGCCCCGCAGCGTGTCGGATGCCGCACAGTTTTACCAGGTCGAGGAGGGAAGCTCAACGGAGAAGCTGTTCTGGTCTCAGTATACTGGGACCGAACACCTGATGCCTCTAAGCGACCAGCTGAAGCAGCTGGTCGAGCTACACAAGGCGACCGAACAGGCCATGAAGGGCTTTATAGTCCGGATGTGGCCTGGCGACGCCCTTCCCAACAGCTACTTCGGCCTGGTGAGGCTGCTTGTGGATGCCTGCCCAAGGCTGGAAGTCATCAAGCGGTCCGTCTGCATCGAAGGTGCACGTCGGGCTTTCACCCATGTGAAGGTGCAATGGGCCAAGCTGGACGCCGTGAAGCTAATTAAGGAAGGGCCGCCGGAGGGCAAGCAACATCGCCACCTCGAGATGTACTATGAGGGTGTCCTGAAGGGTGCTCGTCTCATAGCGGACGAGTGTATGAAAGATATAATATTCGAGTAAATTTGCTCGTGTAATCCTGTATTTATGAAAACTTGTTCATATGCGCTATGCAACGCTTGTTTGAATTTAAAATATTACCTTCTGTTCGGCTGTTTATCAAATTTGAGAGATGGCTAGTCGTCGGCTTCTTCCCCCATGCCACGAGTGCTGGGGTGTTCGGGATAAACCTGAGCACTCTTGTTCCCATTGTTGGGTCCTTTGAGGGAGGTGCTCAGCACAACGAACAAGGCAATCGGACTATAATGCGTTATCACTCTCACTTAGCCATAGAATTCTATAATTTTAAATTTCGGTGAAGCCCCTAGTATTTAGAAGGCCGAATTTGGGGCGCGATACACGCCTTAAGCTGGACAGGGCCGACTCCTCGCTCTAAGCGGCATGAGTCTTTAAGGACTCGAAAACCTCTCGAACAGCGACCAGTCTCTCGCCTTATCATGACAATCAGTTTTAGCTTTCTCTACTGAGGTGCTTAGCCCAGCAGAATCGGGGCACAATCGCAGTAGTTCTCCCAGTGCTACCTTAGCCGATATAGCGGAACGTAAGGTACCAAAACATGGGAGCCGGGCAAACCCAACTATTTACCCAAGACATGATTCGGAGCTGATGCATATAATGCTATAAGTTCGGGGTGCTGCACTGTCGAAAGTGTTTGGACTTCTCATGCCGTATTGTGGGGCATGCTGAAGCCCCTAGCGTATTGGCCGTACCAGAGTGTACGGGTGCTGGATGTCACGAATGAACATATATATATATATATATATATATATATATATATATATACAAAAAGAAGAATGCAATAAAAGCCTTAATGCAATGCATTGTTTATTAAAAACGTGCGTTAGAGCAAAATGATACATGTAGTGCGATAAGCAAAAAGTAGGACTATGTCCCCTCCAAGGGCAAGCTGAGGAATAATATTAAAGCAAGTATTTCACTCGTTATCGTAATCCACCTGGGAGTTCCGTGGTGTGATGTAGCTTTCTGCCTCCTTGGTTGCTGCATCATGTGTTCGGCAATCATGCTGTCGGACAAGGTTTCCAGAGATTAATGTCCTGAAAGAGAGAAAAATAACAAAGCGTGAAGCCCCTAGTGCGGTTTAAGCCGCGTCTTGGGGCGTGCCACCGTCGTGCCCCCCTCTCCGCCTGTGCCCATGGTATTTTTAATGCGTAATTATGTACGCGTGGCACGGATTTCGCCGTTTGGCTGGGACTGGGGTGGGGGCCGCATTGCTATGCGAGCTCGGAATGTGCCACGTGGTCCTATTGCCGATTACTCCGGGCGCGCTTGAAGGTGTCCGGGTCCTTAAATGCTGAACTAGTGGATTGCCTTAAGAGGCTGCTTTCCGCTTCCGCTGCGAGGGCCGCAGTGTGCTCCTCCATTCGGAGAGAGTGCACTGTGTTTCCATTAACTGTAATGACCCCCCGAGGTCCTGACATCTTGAGCTTGAGGTATGCATAATGCGGTACCGCATTGAATCTCGCAAATGCGGTTCGCCCGAGCAGTGCATGATAACCACTGCGGAACGGGACTATATCGAAGATTAATTCTTCTCTTCGGAAGTTATCAGGGGATCCGAAGACCACTTCCAGTGTGACTGAGCCTGTGCAATGGGCCTCTACACATGGTATGACGCCTTTAAAGGTCATTTTTGTGGGTTTGATCCTTGAGGGGTCTATACCCATTTTGTGCAATGTGTCCTGATAAAGCAGGTTCAGGCTGCTGCTGCCATTCATAAGGACTCGAGTGAGGTGAAATCCGTCAATGATTGGGTCTAGGACCAGTGCGGCAAATCCGCCATGACGGATACTAGTGGGGTGGTCCCTGCGATCGAAGGTGATCGGACAGGAGGACCATGGGTTGAACTTTGGGGTGACTGGCTCCAACGCATATACGTCCCTGAGTGCACGCTTCCGCTCCCTCTTGGGGATGTGGGTTGCGTATATCATGTTAACTGTTCGCACTTGTGGGGGGAACCTCTTCTGTCCTCCGGTATTCGGCTGCCGGGGCTCCTCCTCGTCATCGCTATGTGGCCCTTTATCTTTGTTTTCGGCAATTAACTTGCCGGCCTGCTTGAACACCCAACAATCCCTGTTGGTGTGGTTGGATGGCTTGTCGGGGGTGCCGTGTATTTGACACGAGTGATCGAGTATACGGTCCAAACTGGACGGGCCCGGAGTGCTTCTTTTGAATGGCTTTTTCCGCCGACCAGGTTTAGAGCCTTTGAATCCGGTATTGACTGCTGTATCCTCGGTATTGTCGCTGTTAATGTGGCGCTTATGTTTGTTGTGACGTGACCTGCTATTGCCGTCCTTGGTATCCAAAGTACCATGGTTCTTTGATATGTTATTACTGGGAGCCAGCCAACTGTCTTCTCCCGCACAAAAGCGGGTCATGAGTGTCGTGAGGGCTGCCATAGATTTTGGCTTTTTCTGACCAAGGTGCCGGGCTAGCCACTCGTCGCGGATGTTGTGCTTGAAAGCTGCTAGGGCCTCTGCATCCAGACAGTCGACGATTTGATTTTTCTTTGTTAGGAATCGTGTCCAGAATTGCCTGGCCGATTCCTCTGGCTGCTGAATTATGTGGCTCAAGTCATCGGCATCTGGTGGTCGCACATAAGTGCCCTGAAAGTTGCCGAGGAATGCGGCTTCCAGATCTTCCCAACAGCCAATGGGCTCTGCTGGCAAGCTATTGAGCCAATGCTGAGCTGGTCCTTTGAGTTTGAGTGGGAGGTATTTAATGGCATGTAGATCATCACCGCGTGCCATGTGGATATGCAGGAGGAAATCCTCGATCCATACCGCAGGATCTGTTGTCTTGTCGTATGATTCTATATTTACGGGTTTGAAACCCTCTGGGATTTGATGATCCATTACTTCATCTGTGAAGCATAAGGGGTGTGCGGCGCCTCTGTACTGGGCTATATCGCGACGCAGCTCCAATGAGTCTTGCCCGCTGTCTGCGGCCCAGCCAGATTTACTTTTACTGTATCTGGTGTGACGTTTATCGTCTCGCATAGTGGCGCGCCCTCGTGATCCGTAGATCGATCTTGCATGTTTTTTCTTTGTCCTCCAATACATCTCGTAGGTCTGGCGTATTTCCCCATGCCTTTTTATTTGAATGGCGTCGGGGTGCAGGCTGAGCTTTTGGCTGGAATGCCTCTCTATCGCGGCCACGAGGTGGCCGATTAGCCGCATCATACGCTTCTTCCTCCAGTCAGGGTAGCAACCTACATTTTGGGTAACTCTTGGAGGGGTGTTCGAGTTTATATTCCTCGGCCGCGAGGACTTCAGTCCATCTGTCAGCTAGCAGATCTTGATCAGCTTGAAGCTGCTGCTACTTTTTCTTAAGGCTACTTGCCGTGGCTATAAGCCGGTGCTTGAAGCGCTCTTGTTCGACGGGATCCTATGGCACGGAGAATTCGTCATCGTCGATGCTTGCCTCATCTTCGGAGGGGGGCATGTAATTATCATCCTCCGCCTCTCCATTTGCCGCTCTCTCTGGAGGGCTGGCCTTTCCATCCTCCTGTCCTAGATCGTGCTGGAGGGGATTGTTGCCATCTTCGGTACTATCCGGAGTGTTATTATCTCATGTGCCGGTATCACCACTTTTGCTTTGGCGGGACTTAGAGCGGCGCCGCTGACGTCGGCGCTTGGGTTGCTTCTTGGAGGGGTCATCCTCCGTTGTCTCGTCGCCATTGCCTTCTTTGGGTGTGTCCATCATGTATATATCATATGATGAGGTGGCTGTCCAGTGCCCTTTGGGTAGTGGTTCCTCTTCGTCTCCTGCATCGTCGTCCATACCGTCAATGTCTTCGGAGTCGAAGTCGAGCATGTCGGTTAAGTCGTCGACATGGCTACTAAGTGGGTGGTGGGTGGGCAGCGAATTTCTTTGTCATCCACATCCCAATCCTGTCGGACATAGTTCGGCCAGGATCCTCCTGACAAGGAGAGAGACTTTAATGAGTTCAGTATGTCGCCAAAGGGCGAGTGCTAAAAAATATCCGCGGAGGTAAACTCCATGATCGGCGCCCAATCGGATTCGCTAGGAATGGGCGCAGGCGGTTCGGAGTCCGTGGCCGGAGAAAGATCTGACAGTTTGACAACACGGCTCTCGTGTAGGGTAAGGTCGATGTTCGGCTCGATCGCCGCTGAGGATAAGGCCTCTGTGGCGGGGTCCATCCACCCGTCCATGGACGGCGCAACTGGCTCGGAATTGAGGGTCGGAGCGACTGCCGGTGTGATCTCCCGAACACTGTCCGATGGTAGAGCTAAATCGTACTCATCGTGACTGTGTGACGCACAAGGCAGGGGCTCGAATTCGTCGAAGATCAAGTCTCCGCGGATATCGGCCGTGTAGTTTAAGCTTCCAAACCTGACCTGGTGGCCAGGGGCGTAACTTTCGATCTGCTCCAGATGGCCAAGCGAGTTGGCCCGCAGTGTGAAGCCACCGAACACAAAGATCTGTCCGGGGAGAAAAGTCTCACCCTGGACTGCATCGCTATCGATGATCGTAGGAGCCATCAAGCCTAACGGCGATGACACAGAGGAACTCTCAATGAAAGCACCAATGTCGGTGTCAAAACCGGCGGATCTCGGGTAGGGGGTCCCGAACTGTGTGTCTAAGGCGGATGGTAATAGGAGGCAGGGGACACGATGTTTTACCCAGGTTCGGGCCCTCTTGATGGAGGTAAAACCCTACGTCCTACTTGATTTATTCTTGATGATATGGGTATTACAAGAGTTGATCTACCACGAGATCGGAGAGGCTAAACCCTAGAAGCTAGCCTATGGCATGATTGTATGTTGTCCTACGGACTGAAACCCTCCGGTTTATATAGACACCGGAGAGGGTTAGGGTTACACAAGGTCGGTTACGAAGGAGGAGATATCCATATCCGTACTGCCTAGCTTGCCTTCCACGCCAAGTAGAGTCCCATCCGGACATGAGACGAAGTCTTCAATTTAGTATCTTCATAGTCCAACAGTCCGGCCAAAGGATATAGTCCGGCTGTCCGGAGACCCCCTAATCCAGGACTCCCTCAAGGCTCCTCACGACCGGCTCCACCGCAAGATTCGCCACTGGCAGTGCCAGGCACCTCGCCCCCGCCTCCAACAAACACCAGTAGCATGGCCGCCTCGTCGTCCTGCTTGCTAATCTTGAAGCCCGCCTCCTCCCCCCAATGACCGATGAAGGCAACATGAACCTGGTTTTCGAGTCACTCGACTACGCCCACAATGCGCTCCGGGAGTGCACGGCCATGATGGCTGGCCAGGACCAAGTTAGCAACAGCACTGACAGGTCATGCCAGGAGCTGCCATGATGGGCGATGTAACCAGAGGAAGCCGCCGGCTGGGCGAGACCCCTGTGAGAGGTGATTCGAGGAAGGGCATGGTCGGGCCGGTGTCGGACTGTCGATGCATGACCTATAGGCAACGAAGCAGTGTGACGACGTGATGAGAGAACAGGAGCACGAAGATCCATTCTGCTGATTCCTTCCCTCACTCGTCGGCAGTCACACGTCATCCACTCCTCCTCCATCGAGCTAGGCGTCGCTAGCCGTGTCCTCCTCCATCTGTCGCATGTACGTTGTGCTTCGGCTGATGCTCCTTTGTTTTTCTGCTCCGAGGCAAGGCCTTGTAGTCACCTACCTTGCCAGGATCGACGGAGACGATGGAAGTAGCTAGTAGTCCTTCCTGCTCCGCCATGGCGTATTCCTTATTACGGTTTGGATATCCATGGCTCGTCATCTGAGTTCAATAGGAAATCAAAGGGATCAGGAGGAAATCATGGGGATTAATTTAGTTTTATAATGTCCGGTGCTCCTTGTGGCTTTTTTAACTAACTCCTTTTCGTTTCCTAGTTGCCTAGGATATTGGATTGAATATAGACACGGATAGTCTGAGGTCAGTACGGTTCGAATCCATCTAAGCACAATTTATTTTGCTTTTTGTGAAAAAAATATATTTGAAATCAAAGATTGCAAAAAAAACAGCGATAGAAATAGCAAATTGACGGGAGAATAATATAATGGAGAATAGACCCGGGGGCCATAGGTTTCACAAGTGGCTTCTCTCAAGATAACAAATTCTATGGTGGATGAACAAATTATTGTCAAGCAATTGATAGAAAAGCGCATAGTTATGAGAATATCTAGGCATGATCATGTATATAGGCATCACGTCCGCGACAAGTAGATCGAAATGATTCTGCATCTACTACTATTACCCCACACATCGACCGCTATCCAGCATGCATCTAGAGTATTAAGTTCATAAGAACAGAGTAACACATTAGGCAAGATGACATGATGTAGAGGGATAAACTCAAGCAATATGATATAAACTCCATATTTTTATCCTCGATGGCAACAATACAATACGTGCCTTGCTGCCCCTGCTGTCACTGGGAAAGGACACCGCAAGATTGAACACAAAGCTAAGAACTTCTCCCATTGCAATAAAGATCAATCTAGTAGGCCAAATCAAACTGACAATTCGAAGAGACTTGCAAAGATATTAAATCATGCACAAAAGAATTCAGAGAAGAATCCAATATTGTTCATAGATAATCTTGATCATAAACCCACAACATCGGATCTCGACAAACACACCGCAAAAATAATTACATCGAATAGATCTCCAAGAGAATCGAGGGGAACTTTGTTGTGACGCCCGGATAGTTAAGCTACAGTAATCCCACGTTAATGATGCCACGTCACCACGGTTATTGTTTCTAATCTCGCGTTAGTTCGAAACAGATTATAATTCAAAATTCAAAATCAAGCAAACAATAAAAGTTTTCAAATATTAAAACTAAAATGTTTAATAAATAGTAGATAAATCAGAGACTATGATAAAATTGTAAACAATATTATTGAAATTTAATAAGTGACTTAAACAACCTCAAACAGTGGCTGAAAACATTATTTAATAACCTTTTTATTAATACAAAATAAATGCGAAATGATAATTAACCCAAACTAGTTTTTGGTGGTAGGATTCAAAGTGCTGTGATTTGTGGGCCAGCTCTCATATTTCACAACACTCATTTGGTGCCCAAACAATTAGCCAAAACAGAAGAAAATAAGAAAAGTAAAACAAAACAAAACTAACAAAAAAAAGGAAAGGACCCCCCCACTGGGCCAACCGGCCCAGCTGGCAGCCAGCCCAGCCGACTGACCACCGTCGCAAGCCCACTCCCCCCCCCGCCCGTGCGCTGTTCCACCGACCGCGCCTAAACAGGGGCGCGCCCCCGTCGAACCTCTTCGCCGTCGACAGCGGATGGATAAGGATGCCACACCCGCGCCTCCTCGGGTTCGCCTCCCCACTCGCCCCTGCCAGATCTCCCCCTCCCATCAGATCCACCTCACCTCTCCCCTCTCCTCACGCTCGATCCCGACCTCAGTCGCTTGAGCTCGTCGTCGCTGCTCGCCGTCGACGCGGCCACCGACCCTCCCTCACCTCGTCGACGTGCTCAACAGCCCCGCCATCGTCCCCTACGCCTCCCGCCACCTCGGGCTGGAACTCGGAGCCCCTGCAGCGACCGCGGCGACCTCGTCTCCCTCCTTTGCTCCAACATCGCCATCGCCGGAATCCGCGCCGCCCCGAGCACATCGAGTCTTCCTCGGGCCCTCTCTGCAACGGTCGTGAGCCCCTGAACCTCTTCCTCCTCCCCTCCTAGCTCACCGCATCCCATAGCTCGCTCCCCCGTCGCGCTCACCCTCCCGCTGCCGCGGTCGAGCTCTCCGTCGCGGCCACCACAAGCGTGGCTCGCGTCCGACCGCGTCGTCGTTCTCAGTACGTCTCCAGGGGCCCAACGCACCTATCCCTGTCCCCGGTTGTGCCTCTCCTGGCCGTAGCCGCCCACGCCCGAGCTCCGGCATCCGCCTCGGTGCTCGCCGCCATTAACTTCGACGAACTCTGGCGACGCCACCGGTCCTAGTAGACGCAGCATCAACTCCCCGTTCGAACGCAACCCCCCATGTAAATTTTCGTGGCCTGTAGCCAAATCCCGCGGCCTCCCGTGCGCCGCCGCCGCGTTTTCCCTCGCCGGCGTCGTTCGGGCACCGTCTGCCGACGTGGTTAGGTGGGCCCCACCCCTGGGTCACTGCCTGTGGGCCTGGGGCCCCAACTGGCCACGTTGACCGACGTCAACTGCGCTGATGTGGCAGCTACTGCCACTGACATGCGGGCCCGTGTTGTTTAAAACATTTTTGTAAATAAATAAAATGCTAATTAGTTCATTAATTAATTTAGTTCACTAAATAGTCACTGACTGCTGGGCCCCACCTGCTAATTAACCCATTTAGTTAGTCTAAACCCCCTGTTAGTGCCCCTAACAATGACAGGTGGGTCCCGATGGACCCACCTGTCTGGTTTGACTGGTCAACCGACCAGTTGACCCGCTGACATCACTCTGATGTCATGCTTGCGTCAGCATGCACTATTCTGGATAATGTTAGAATTAAATAATTAAATAAACTAGTAAAATGCCCGTGCGTTGCCATGGGCTATTAGAAACATTAATGGTTGCATCGGTAAACATAATACATGCCAAATTTTATATGTATAGAAAAAGATATAGCTAGTAATAGACTAAAAATAGTTGAAATCCACTTCAAACCAACGAATGTATGAATCACACATATAACATTCATCAGTTCTTCTCCGGCTGGAAATGGACCTTGATACGCTATTGCCGCCGCATTATATTGCTCCACGGAACCCATCAGTCTCCTTCTCGCTAGCGCCGAGGAACCCCATTTTTGCCTCATTCTCGTTGGCATCGAGGGACCGCATTTGGCCATTTCTGCCACTACTTCCACCAACATCTTCTATAACATGTCCCCTACCGCCCCTGACATCTTCTCCGTGAGCGCCGTCATGAAGCCATGTCCACCATGTTTCACTTCACCTTACATTACGCCTCACGTATCACAAGTACTAATAACCAACTATGCATATTAGTAAAATACAGGAATGGATCTGTAGTACATCAATATCTACACAACAAATTTGTTTTGCCGAGCGACTTGTATGCTTGCCTTCCCAAAACCAATCTGACACATCCTGATCGAACCCTTTGGTCCATAGACAAATTATAGTAATTATGCTCTCAAAAGGAGAATTGACAGAGATAAAGAAAAAAAGTGAAATCCAATAGCAAAATTTTAAAACACACGTATCCTCATACAACTTCGGCATCAAATAAGCCAGCCAAACAACATAAATAATAACTCAAAGTTACCATTTTGAACCTAGCTTGTTTGAATTCCAAGTGTTTGGCCTTTATATAGTCCCTTGAGCCTTGTAAATCATTGCTGTTGGGAGACTGTACAACAACTCCACCATGAACAATTCAACATATTTACAAGCACCTATTCTTGTACGAAATTCTTATCAGAAGCTTATTGCAATGCTTTAGGTGTTGCCCAAAGGCCCACTATTTTAGTAGCATTCCGTTTACTCCTTTCCCAACGTGACCACTTTCTACCAGTTCACAGAGTTAGTGACGAGAATCTAGTGATTGCAGCCGATTTAAGCAATACTATGTGTAGGTCGTTGGCAGCCCACCACACCTGTTAGAGCTCACGGAGCCATTGTTGAGCTAGGACTGCAAAATACATGAAAGTTTACCAACTTAATTGGTTACCCTTGCGATATACATAGCTAAGTTTTGAACTATATAGATAGAGTGCTTAATCATAATTACTGCAAATCTGAAGGTGCACAATTCCAATTAAATTTGATGCATGGGAGATGACTTACCTTCTTCATGACCCTGGTAGTTCTCACTGAGCATTGCGATAATTGCAACACTCCAAATAAATTCAATGCCAAAGAGATGAGTTGCCTTCTTGGCAATGAACCCTCAATAGTGAGTTTCTAAGGTCCCTGAATGAACATATGTGGAAGATATTCTACAGTTCTAGATATATGGCACAACCTCAGTTACAGAATGGTTAGTATACTTACAATCTAACTGAGAGGCCCCACATATGCAAATTCAGACCTCCGATAGGAAACACTGAATCTCAGCAGGAAAGATCAAATACATGCATCCCTGTTCGAGGTATTAATATGGGTAATTCTTAATTGATGCGCTAGATGGTATCTTCTCATCCAATTATAAAAGAACTCGTGATTATAAGAAAATCTTACTATATTCCATCAAAATATACAATCCTGTGAGGCTAAGATAACAGCAAGAGCATAAAATTCTACAAAAAAAACAACTTGTCACGACATTTTAGAAATAGTTAATATTTTCTCACTGGAAATGTCTATTTGTGAGTTGTATACTTAACATGGAATATACTGATCTATTTGTTGAGTTCTTAGTTTCAGATGTTCGTATGCGACTTTATATTTGCTCTGGGTAAAGAATGAGCAGAATATCTTTTCTTGAATATAGCTTCTTATACCCATTTTGCTGGTTCATGATAACCTAATGGTGATCTCTTGTTGTAGCCCTTATTTCACTTGATTGAATAAACAAAAGCATCACATACAAAATCTTATGCAGGTTCTAACAAGAATGAAGTGAGATAGACTACTGATTCTACAATGTACAATATCTGGTTAAATGATATTTGGCCAAGTATTTTTTTTTCTGCTTCTATCATCTGTGAGCTCATTATTAAGTGTTAGAAAATAAGTTACTTTAAGTTGAATTGAAGTACTCAAATTAGAGCTAGTGCAGTATGCCACAAAGAAAATATCCACGGCGGAGTAACTCTAGAAGAAAATATCCACGGGCGTTATACACAATTTCTGATTCTAAAAGGGAAGGGAGAAGAGCAACTCTAGCAGCACAAGATCCACGGCGGATCGGGGAAGGAGGGGAGGGGATCCAATAGCGCGAGATTCATGGCGATTTGGGGAGGGAGAGGAGAAGCATGCGGGGAGGAGGGATGCGCACCGTGCAGCTCGTGGAGGAGACAGGGAGAGATGCAGGGAGCGGGAGGGGCTGGACCCGAGGAGTGACGCCCGGCGCGTCCATCGATTAGCAGCTTGGCCAGCGCCAGCTGCTCCCTCCATCAACGCCGCCATTGGGAGAGGGACGCGGCCGCAGCCGACGCGTTCATCGGCCATGGCGAGGCAGATGAGCCCGCGGGCGGGATTCGATTCGGCGGCCGGCTGCGTCCGAGGGAGACGAGAGCGGGTTAGGGATAGGGCATATGGCGTCACTCGAGTTTTTTCTGGAGGAGCGTGCGTGGGGGTGGGGAGGGACGAAATAAAACCAGACGAAAAAAAACCGGACCAAAATGGTGGGACGAAAATAAGCCGTCAACGCAATCCTACCAACTCAGACATTAGGAGTAGAGATTTTCTTTAGGAAACAAATAATAGATTCTTTCCTACCTTAGCCAAATCAATGGATCTCTTTCATTAAGGCAATTTGCTTTAGCAAACAAATAATAGATTCTTTCCTACCTTAGCCAAATCAACGGATCTCTCCCATTAATGCAATTTGCTTTAGGAAACAAATAATAGATTCTTTCCTACCTTAGCCAAATCAACGGATCTCTTTCATTAAGGCAATTTGCTTTAGCAAACAAATAATAGATTCTTTCCTACCTTAGCCAAATCAACGGATCTCTCCCATTAATGCAATTTGCTTTAGGAAACAAATAATAGATTCTTTCCTAGCCAAATCAACGGATCTCTCTCATTAATGCAATTTTTCTTTAGGAAACAAATAATAGATTCTTTCCTACCTTAGCCAAATCAACGGATCTCTTTCATTAATGCAATTTGCTTTAGCAAACAAATAATAGATTCTTTCCTACCTTAGCCAAATCAACGGATCTCTCCCATTAATGCAATTTGCTTTAGGAAACAAATAATAGATTCTTTCCTACCTTAGCCAAATCAACGGACCTCTCTCATTAATGCAATTTTTCTTTAGGAAACAAATAATAGATTCTTTCCTACCTTAGCCAAATCAACGGATCTCTTTCATTAAGGCAATTTGCTTTAGCAAACAAATAATAGATTCTTTCCTACCTTAGCCAAATCAAGGGATCTCTCCCATTAATGCAATTTGCTTTAGGAAACAAATAATAGATTATTTCCTACCTTAGCCAAATCAACGGATCTCTTTCATTAAGGCAATTTGCTTTAGCAAACAAATAATAGATTCTTTCCTACCTTAGCCAAATCAACAGATCTCTCCCATTAATGCAATTTTCTTTAGGAAACAAATAATAGATTCTTTCCTACCTTAGCCAAATCAACGGATCTCTCTCATTAATGCAATTTTTCTTTAGGAAACAAATAATAGATTCTTTCCTACCTTAGCCAAATCAACGGATCTCTTTCATTAATGCAATTTGCTTTAGCAAACAAATAATAGATTCTTTCCTACCTTAGCCAAATCAACGGATCTCTCCCATTAATGCAATTTGCTTTAGGAAAAAAATAATAGATTCTTTCCTACCTTAGCCAAATCAACGGATCTCTCTCATTAATGCAATTTTTCTTTAGGAAACAAATAATAGATTCTTTCCTACCTTAGCCAAATCAACGGATCTCTCCCATTAATGCAATTTGCTTTAGGAAACAAATAATAGATTCTTTCCTACCTTAGCCAAATCAACGGATCTCTCTCATTAATGCAATTTTCTTTAGGAAACAAATAATAGATTCTTTCCTACCTTAGCCAAATCAACGGATCTCTTTCATTAATGCAATTTGCTTTAGCAAACAAATAATAGATTCTTTCCTACCTTAGCCAAATCAACGGATCTCTCCCATTAATGCAATTTGCTTTAGGAAACAAATAATAGATTCTTTCCTACCTTATCCAAATCAATGGATCTCTCTCATTAATGCAATTTTTCTTTAGGAAACAAATAATAGATTCTTTCCTACCTTAGCCAAATCAACGGATCTCTTCATTAATGCAATTTGCTTTAGCAAACAAATAATAGATTCTTTCCTACCTTAGCCAAATCAACGGATCTCTCCCCGGTTCGCTGGGCGCGTTTCGGTGGGTGGGCGTGGGGGTGGGGGTAATTTGATGGAAAAAAACCGGTTGAAAATAAACCGGTTGAAAGTGGGGGGGAATATTCAACCAATTCGTCCATTAGGAGTAGAGATAATGCAATTTGCTTTAGCAAGCAAATAATAGATTCTTTCCTACCTTAGCCAAATCAACGGATCTCTCCCATTAATGCAATTTGCTTTAGGAAACAAATAATAGATTCTTTCCTACCTTAATCAATGGATCTCTCTCATTAATGCAATTTTTCTTTAGGAAACAAATAATAGATTCTTTCCTACCTTAGCCAAATCAACGGATCTCTTCCATTAATGCAATTTGCTTTAGCAAACAAATAATAGATTCTTTCCTACCTTAGCCAAATCAACGGATCTCTCCCCGGCTCGCTGGGCGCGTTTCAGTGGGTGGGCGTGGGGGTGGGGGTAATTTGATGGAAAAAAACCGGTTGAAAATAAACCGGTTGAAAGTGGGGGGGACTATTCAACCAATTCGTCCATTAGGAGTAGAGATTCTAAAAATGATTAAAACTTTAGAAAATCATATAAAATAAACCGTAGCTCAGATGAAAATACTTTCTATATGAAAGTTGCTCAGAATGATGAGACGAATCCGGATACGCAGTCCGTTCGTCCGCCACACACCCCTAACCTATCAAACTCGCAACTTTCCCCCTCCGGCTCCTCTGCCCGAAAACGCGAAACACCGGGAATACTTTCCCGGATGTTTCCCCCCTTAACCGGTACCACCTCATACCACGTTAGGGCACACCTAGCACCGCTCATTGTCACGTCACGCATCGTCGTGTTTATGTTTGCATTGTATTCATTGTTTCTTCCCCCTCTTATCTCCGGTAGACTACGAGACCGACGCTGATGCCACCGAGTACGACTACGTCACCGACGACCCCTCCTTGTCTGAGCAACCAGGCAAGCCCCCCCTTTGATCAGCAGATATCGCCTACTCTTCTCTATACTGCTTGCATTAGAGTAGTGTAGCATGTTACTGCTTTCAGTTAATCCTATACTGCTGCATAGCCTGTCCTTGCTACTACTGTTGTTACCTTTACCTGCTATCCTACTGCTTGGTATAGGATGCTAGTGTTCCATCAGTGACCCTACACTCTTGTCCGTCTGCCATGCTATACTATTGGGCTGTGATCACTTCGGGAGGTGATCACGGGCATATACTGTATACTTTACACTATTACATTACCTGTGGTACTGTTCGGAGATGTGGGCTGAAAGGACAGGTGGCTCCATCCCGGTAGAGGTGGGCCTGGGTTCCCGACGGCCTCCGACTGTTACTTTGTGGCGGAGCGACAGGGCAGGTTGAGACCGCCTAGGATAGAGGTGGGCCTGGCCCTGTTCGGCGTTCGCGGATACTTAACACGCTTAACGAGATCTTGGTATTTGATCTGAGTTGGCTATGAGCCTATACGCACTAACCATCTACGCAGGAGTAGTTATGGGTATCCCGGCGTCGTGGTATCAGCCGAAGCCTTCGTGACGTCAGTGACTGAGCGGCGCGCGCCGGGTTGGACTGCGTTAACGCAACTTCCTTTGTAATGGAGGTTGCTAGGTCTGCTCACCGGCCGCGTACGCAACGTGCAAGTGTGCTAAGGGCGATGGGCCCAGACCCTTGTGCGCTTAGGTTTAGACCGGCGTGCTGACCTCTCTGTTGTGCCTAGGTGGGGCTGCGACGTGTTGATCTTCCGAGGCCGGGCATGACCCAGGAAAGTGTGTCCGGCCAAATGGGATCAAGCGTGTTGGGTAAGTTGGTGCACCCCTGCAGGGAAGTTAATCTATTCGAATAGCCGTGATCTTCGGTAACAGGACGACTTGGAGTTGTACCTTGACCTTATGACAACTAGAACCGGATGCTTAATAAAACACACCCTTCCAAGTGCCAGATACAACCGGTGGTCGCTCTCTCTCAGGGTTACGAGGAGGGGATCGCCGGGTAGGATTATGCTATGCGATGCTACTGGAGATGCTACCTGGAGATGCTACTTGGAGATGCTACTTGGAGATGCTACTTGGAGGACTTCAATCTACTCTCTTCTACTTGCTGCAAGTCGAAGGCTGCCAGAAGCGTAGTCTTCGATAGGACTAGCTATCCCCCTCTTATTCTGGCATTCTGCAGTTCAGTCCACCGATATGGCCTCCTTACACATATACCCATGCATATGTAGTGTAGTTCCTTGCTTGCGAGTACTTTGGATGAGTACTCACGGTTGCTTTCTCCCCACTTTTTTCCCCTTTCCTTTCTTTCTGGTTGTCGCAACCAGATGCTGGAGTCCAGGAGCCAGACGCCACCATCGACGATGACCCCTACTACACCGGAGGTGCCTACTACTACGTGCAGCCCGCTGACGATGGCCAGGAGTAGTTAGGAGGATCCCAGGCAGGAGGCCTGCGCCTCTTTCGATCTGTATCCCAGTTTGTGCTAGCCTTCTTAAGGCAAACTTGTTTAACTTATGTCTGTACTCAGATATTGTTGCTTCCGCTGACTCGTCTATGATCGAGCACTTGTATTCGACCCCTCGAGGCCCCTGGCTTGTATTATGATGCTTGTATGACTTACTTATGTTTTAGAGTTGTGTTGTGATATCTTACCGTGAGTCCCTGATCTTGATCGTACACATTTGCGTGCATGTTTAGTGTACGATTGAATCAGGGGCGTCACAAGTTGGTATCAGAGCCAACTGCCTGTAGGAATCCCCTTTCCAACTCCTTGGCCGAAGTTGAGTCTAGAAGCCGAAAACTGTTTTACTAACTTGGTTGTGCGGCCCCTGGGCCCACGTCGCCATTGGGTGGTATTAGGATCTTTTATTCCTTGTGCATACTCTGGGATTCTAATCTCTCTTCTATTCGGGTTAAATGATTTTGCTGAAACCTAACTCTAGGTTCTCGTTATCACTTCCTGCCGGAGAGCCCCTTCATTACAGATGATCGACCGCTTCAACAGAAGATTCTGACAATACTCTCCGATGTTTCCCCCGAGACAATTGTGCCCTTCGCCGTTGCAATTCTATACCATCGATAAATCCCTATGGAAAGCTACATACACTTGTCGTCCATAACTTCATTCCTAGTTGATCTTGTTATTACAAGATACCTCGAAAATTCTCTCTATTATTCCGAGAATACTTTGTACCTACTGCCTTGCCGTTCGTTATCCACATATACACCCCTATGGATAAATACTCGCACTTACCGAGTATCCACCCATCCCTAGTTGTTTGTGTGTTTCACTAAGTTCTTCAAAATAATATCCGAACTTCCGAAAATCCTGAGTAGCCTATTGCTCTTGAAATTCTTGCTTGCTTGCATTATGGTTAATCCCATAAGTCTAGTAATCTTATTGGCATCCTTTGTCACTATCATTTTAAGTTTGTTGATTATATATGTGTGCGAATGCATACAATCATCAGTTGATTCTGATAACTTACCTTTCCGGCTCAGACGTCTTTCGAACATGAGCTGGTTCTCGTCCAATCAGATTGCCATCGATTGTACCCCTAAGCATACTCAACTTATCCATCCTTAATCAGAGCGTTTGCTTCTGATCCCTTGATTTGAAAATCATAATTCCTTTGTTAGTTAATCGTTAGATTATTCAGATGTTCTATAAACCGATGCATTTGCATTCTTTCTTCCTCTGGTTGGGTACCGATGCTCACATCAGCTCCGTTATGGACCGTTGGGTCCTTTGATGAATTATCATCCGACAGTGTCCTTCGTATCCAAAAATCTCGAGAAGTTCTGATACATAATACCATTGATAAATCTTATTCTCTGTTTTGGCCAACCATGCTCTGCTCTCGAGCTGGTGATGTTTACTATGAAGTTTGTGGTATATGTTCCTATGATGCCCCGATGGGTTGAACCAATGCCTTACCTAATCTATGTGGGCCCGAAAGATTTCACGGGCCATACTCTTCTGGTATTTTGCTAGATAAAATTTCAACATCACAACTTCTTCGAAAATGGGAAGTGAATGAGAGGTTATAGATTAGAGAAGTGGGAGTCGACCTTGAACTTTGTGTTCATGCCCATGGACACGATGTAGATCTTATCATGGAAGCTTCTCTTAAATTAATTATCCCCTTGGTATAATATCATCTTATATCTGGGATTTGATCTTTTGCAATCATGGTTCCGGCCATATTGTTCTTGTTTGATCCCGTTTCTCGGACAAGTTAAATTACTTGTCTTCTGCATATCATTTCACCTGTCAAGCTTCTATTCTACTCTACTTCGAGTATTACCCACTAGTATCTCAAGGATATCAACCCATTGCACTTCATCTTATGAATTTCTGACGAAGTAATACCTTTCCCCGTCATAGTCACTCCACGGGTTCTAGGTTGTCGTCAACCGAAAACACCGGGTTGTGAATCGAATCAACACTGAGATTTAGTACTCCCAATACTTTGTTGTTGAGAATTCTAATACTCCATCAAGTCATTCCTAGCCTGATCGGCTATATCGTTATCATGCTAAATTTTAACCATGCTACCTGGTCCTTATTCCCGGAGCACAACTTTCGACGATAGCTAAGCTTACGGCGATCGTCCTCGGCATATCATTTCGCCTTGAACAACAATCTTTGATTTCAAGTTTGTATTGTACTAGTGGTTTCAATAACCTTTCGCTTCATCATTCCTTTGACTTGTTGTCATCGCCGATCAATTACACCTTCATGAAATCTCTCGACAATTGTGTCGGATCACCTTCAACACTTTGACTTCTTCCGAGATGTTAACGGTGTTCATGATGAGAAATACCCTCCTTGCCCTTGATGATTTTATTATCATCGACAACACCCTTGACTTCCTTTCATCGCGAGCTTGTCCACATTATGAATACAACCTGCTCTCCAGCTAATGTTGTGTTCTGCCTTGAAGTATTACTGTCTTTTCTATCAAGAATGTTGTGAGGATTGCTCCACCTCTTAAGAATTCTTGAAATAGTGATACTTCTCCCCATCACCTTCTTTCTTGGTCCCCGTGTTGTTTCTAACCGGAATACCGACAATTGAACTATGATGTGTGAATTCAAAAGTCCTAGCAACCCTATTGCTTTGAAGTGAGTGGTCAATAACTCCATTATAAGTCTTTTGGTTATTGAATCGCCATTCTAACATTGATCATGCTACCTAAGCCCATATATCGGGTGCACCTTTCAACCAATGTTTAATTGTGTATGTTTCCCTCGAGCATACATCATTATATCATCAGATCTGACAAATGTTATCTCCTTGTCCGCATAATTGTGGGAACCCATCTTTTTGTAAATCTCAATGAATTTTTGCTGAGTCCATCAGCCACCTCCTCATCCCCTCCTTGGTGTAATGATGAACTATTGTTTCAGGAACCCGCTCCCATAGTTCATTTCCCGAGAATCTTGCAATGTCATTTCGTCGAATTTGTGTTGCACCTTTTCTTCTCGGACATCCCGAGTTTGAGGTATCATGACACCAACCGGATCCGAATCTCGGTCAGATATGATGGTTGGGACAACTTTCCAGGAGTTATGATGTTGGTCCTTTAATGACCCGGTAATATGATGTCCTTCCTAGCACCCCCCCCCGGCTGGACCTATCATTATAGTTTCCTTTTTAACAAGGTTAACCATTCTTCCATGAGGAAATTATAAGACTTATTCTACAAGTTATTCCTGATGGATCCTTCGTGTTTCCAAAGTCTGATCTTCACCTGAAGACCATGTCAATGCTATCTCGAAGCATGTCAATGGTACTCCGATTTTCAACAGGAACATTTGAAGCACGATGCTAAATTTTATTTATCACTTATCCTAACACCGTTGTATGGGTAATATCATGAGATTCCTTCCCCCTTACCTAAATGGTTTTCTACTTTATATCCTATCATGGATATCATGCTCTGCTTGTCATTGGGAAGGATATACCCCTGAAATATGTGTTTAAACACATTTTCCTTTCCATTGTTCTGTTTAATCCGATGATCATATTTTCCTTCCATTGTTGGTTTAACCTTTCTTGTGATCTATATGATCTAAGAAGTAATATTTTCCTGCTTATGTAAACACCTCGTTGTACAATTCTGTCAGTAAGACCCTGTTACTTTTGTTGATGACATTCCGGTAACCATCGATGGACGAGAACTTTGCCTACTGGTCCGCCTCGTTCAACGAGCAGGAAAATGGTTCTCTTCGTCCCTCGCCCTTGGTACCGACATTGTTGCCGACATAACTGACATGCTACTCTCTGACATGCCTTGCTATCGTGATCGTACAAGATGTCAGCCCCCTTTCTACTTTTAACCCACATGATGGGCCCATAACCCACAGGTCCCAGGAACGAAACCCGACTCTCCTGTACAACCTGTTGTCAAAGTTATTCCTCGTGCTTGACTTTGTATGTAATTCACGGGCCACTTGCCTGTTGATCTATTCTGGTATCGGACACAATACTTATTCCCGTTGCTTAGAACCCCTTTCGCACTCTGCTTCAGGCAATGAACGATTGCCTATCCGCTTGAAACTTCTTATTGCACCGTCTTACTTTGCTCTCGATATGTGTAATTTGTTCAACTCGAGAGATACTCATATGTTCATTCTTAGGATACCCCCAGATGAATTTCCCTTATAACATCCTATCATTGTAGAGTACCCCATTATCCTTTCGTAAGTACGATGGAGTTCCCGAAAGGAAGACAACTTCATCATGATGCATTGGAATAAAGAATTGAAGACATCAACGAAAGTGATTAACTTCTTCGAGAAGATCCATTAGAATATCGTAACCAGAGCTTCCCCCCTTAATCCCCTCTTAAATCTCGGGACGAGATTTCTTGTAGTGGAGGAGAATTGTGACGCCCAGATAGTTAAGCTACAGTAATCCCACGTTAATGATGCCATGTCACCACGGTTATTGTTTCTAATCTCGCGTTAGTTCGAAACTGATTATAATTCAAAATTCAAAATCAAGCAAACAATAAAAGTTTTCAAATATTAAAACTAAAATGTTTAATAAATAGTAGATAAATCAGAGACTATGATAAAATTGTAAACAATATTATTGAAATTTAATAAGTGACTTAAACAACCTCAAACAGTGGCTGAAAACATTATTTAATAACCTTTTTATTAATACAAAATAAATGCGAAATGATAATTAACCCAAACTAGTTTTTGGTGGTAGGATTTATAGTGCTGTGATTTGTGGGCCAGCTCTCATATTTCACAACACTCATTTGGTGCCCAAACAATTAGCCAAAACAGAAGAAAATAAGAAAAGTAAAACAAAACAAAACTAACAAAAAAAAGGAAAGGACCCCCCCACTGGGCCAACCGGCCCAGCTGGCAGCCAGCCCAGCCGACTGACCACCGTCGCAAGCCCACTCCCCCCCCCCCCCCCGTGCGCTGTTCCACCGACCGCGCCTAAACAGGGGCGCGCCCCGTCGAACCTCTTCGCCGTCGACGGCGGATGGATAAGGATGCCACACCCGCGCCTCCTCGGGTTCGCCTCCCCACTCGCCCCTGCCAGATCTCCCCCTCCCATCAGATCCACCTCACCTCTCCCCTCTCCTCACGCTCGATCCCGACCTCAGTCGCTTGAGCTCGTCGTCGCTGCTCGCCGTCGACGCGGCCACCGACCCTCCCTCACCTCGTCGACGTGCTCAACAGCCCCGCCGTCGTCCCCTACGCCTCCCGCCACCTCGGGCTGGAACTCAGAGCCCCTGCAGCGACCGCGGCGACCTCGTCTCCCTCCTCTGCTCCGTCGTCGCCATCGCCGGAATCTGCGCCGCCCCGAGCACATCGAGTCTTCCTCGGGCCCTCTCTGCAACGGCCGTGAGCCCCTGAACCTCTTCCTCCTCCCCTCCTAGCTCACCGCATCCCGTAGCTCGCTCCCCCGTCGCGCTCACCCTCCCGCCGCCGCGGTCGAGCTCTCCGTCGCGGCCACCGCAAGCGTGGCTCGCGTCCAACCGCGTCGTCGTTCTCAGCACGTCTCCAGGGGCCCAACGCACCTATCCCTGTCCCCGGTTGTGCCTCTCCTGTCGTAGCCGCCCACGCCCGAGCTCCGGCATCCGCCTCGGTGCTCGCCGCCGTTAACTTCGACGAACTCCAGCGACGCCACCAGTCCTAGTAGATGCAGCATCGACCCCCCGTTCGAACGCAACCCCCCATGTAAATTTTCGTGGCCTGTAGCCAAATCCCGCGGCCTCCCGTGCGCCGCCGCCGCGTTTTCCCTCGCCGGCGTCGTTCGGGCACCGTCTGCCGACGTGGTTAGGCGGGCCCCACCCCTGGGTCACTGCCTGTGGGCCTAGGGCCCCAACTGGCCACGTTGACCAACGTCAACTGCGCTGATGTGGCAGCTACTGCCACTAACATGCGGGCCCGTGTTGTTTAAAACATTTTTGTAAATAAATAAAATGCTAATTAGTTCATTAATTAATTTAGTTCACTAAATAGTCACTGACTGCTGGGCCCCACCTGCTAATTAAACCATTTAGTTAGTCTAAACCCCCTGTTAGTGCCCCTCACAATGACAGGTGGGTCCCGATGGACCCACCTGTCTGGTTTGACTGGTCAACCGACCAGTTGACCCGCTGACATCACTCTGATGTCATGCTTGCGTCAGCATGCACTATTCTGGATAATGTTAGAATTAAATAATTAAATAAATTCTAAAAATGATTAAAACTTTAGAAAATCATATAAAATAAACCGTAGCTCACATGAAAATACTTTCTATATGAAAGTTGCTCAGAACGACGAGACAAATCCGGATACGCAGTCCGTTCGTCCGCCACACACCCCTAACCTATCGAAGTCGCAACTTTCCCCCTCCGGCTCCTTTGCCCGAAAACGCGAAACATCGGGAATACTTTCCCGGATGTTTCCCCCCTTAACCGGTACCACCTCATACCACGTTAGGGCACACCTAGCACTGCTCATTGTCACGTCACGCATCGTCGTGTTTATGTTTGCATTGTATTCATTGTTTCTTCCCCCTCTTATCTCCGGTAGACTACGAGACCGACGCTGATGCCACCGAGTACGACTACGTCACCGACGACCCCTCCTTGTCTGAGCAACCAGGCAAGCCCCCCCTTTGATCAGCAGATATCGCCTACTCTTCTCTATACTGCTTGCATTAGAGTAGTGTAGCATGTTACTGCTTTCAGTTAATCCTATACTGCTGCATAGCCTGTCCTTGCTACTACTGTTGTTACCTTTTCCTGCTATCCTACTGCTTAGTATAGGATGCTAGTGTTCCATCAGTGACCCTACACTCTTGTCCGTCTGCCATGCTATACTATTGGGCTGTGATCACTTCGGGAGGTGATCATGGGCATATACTGTATACTTTGTGGCGGAGCGACATGGCAGGTTGAGACCGCCTAGGAGAGAGGTGGGCCTGGCCCTGTTCGGCGTTCGCGGATACTTAACACGCTTAACGAGATCTTGTATTTGATCTAAGTTGGCTACGAGCCTATACGCACTAACCATCTACGCGGGAGTAGTTATGGGTATCCCGGCGTCGTGGTATCCGCCGAAGCCTTCGTGACGTCAGTGACTGAGCGGCGCGCGCCGGGTTGGACTGCGTTAACGCAACTTACTTTGTAATGGAGGTTGCTAGGTCTGCTCACCGGCCGCGTACGCAACGTGCAGGTGTGCTAAGGGCGATGGGCCCAGACCCCTGTGCGCTTAGGTTTAGACCGGCGTGCTGACCTCTCTGTTGTGCCTAGGTGGGGCTGCGACGTGTTGATCTTCCGAGGCCGGGCATGACCCAGGAAAGTGTGTCCGGCCAAATGGGATCAAGCGTGTTGGGTAAGTTGGTGCACCCCTGCAGGGAAGTTAATCTATTCGAATATCCGTGATCTTCGGTAACAGGACGACTTGGAGTTGTACCTTGACCTTATGACAACTAGAACCGGATGCTTAATAAAACACACCCTTCCAAGTGCCAGATATAACCGGTGGTCGCTCTCTCTCAGGGTTACGAGGAGGGGATCGCCGGGTAGGATTATGCTATGCGATGCTACTGGAGATGCTACCTGGAGATGCTACTTGGAGATGCTACTTGGAGATGCTACTTGGAGGACTTCAATCTACTCTCTTCTACTTGCTGCAAGTCGAAGGCTGCCAGAAGCGTAGTCTTCGATAGGACTAGCTATCCCCCTCTTATTTTGGCATTCTGCAGTTCAGTCCACCGATATGGCCTCCTTACACATATACCCATGCATATGTAGTGTAGTTCCTTGCTTGCGAGTACTTTGGATGAGTACTCACGGTTGCTTTCTCCCCCTTTTCCCCTTTCCTTTCTTTCTGGTTGTCGCAACCAGATGCTGGAGTCCAGGAGCCAGACGCCACCGTCGATGACGACCCCTACTACACCGGAGGTGCCTACTACTATGTGCAGCCCGCTGACGACGGCCAGGAGTAGTTAGGAGGATCCCAGGCAGGAGGCTTGCGCCTCTTTCGATCTGTATCCCAGTTTGTGCTAGCCTTCTTAAGGCAAACTTGTTTAACTTATGTCTGTACTCAGATATTGTTGCTTCCGCTGACTCGTCTATGATCGAGCACTTGTATTCGAGCCCTCGAGGCCCCTGGCTTGTATTATGATGCTTGTATGACTTACTTATGTTTTAGAGTTGTGTTGTGATATCTTCCCGTGAGTCCCTGATCTTGATCGTACACATTTGCGTGCATGTTTAGTGTACGATTGAATCGGGGGCGTAACATTTGTATTGAGATCCAAAGAGAGAGAAGAAGCCATATAGCTAATAACTATTGACCCGAAGGTCTGTGGTAAACTACTCACACATTATCGGAGAGGCTATGGTGTTGATGTAGAAGCCCTCCGTGATTGATTCCCCCTCCGGCGGAGCACCGGAAAAGGCCACAAGATGGGATCTCATGGGTACAGAAGGTTGCGGCAGTGGAAATAGGGTTTCGTGGTGCTCCTGGATGTTTTCAGGGTATATGGGTATATATAGGAGGAAGAAGTAGGTCGGTGGAGCTGCGAGGGGCCCACGAGGGTGGGGGCGCGCCTACCCCCCTGGGCGCGCCCTCCTGCCTCGTGGCCTCCTCGCTTCTTTCTTGACGTCCACTCCAAGTCTCCTGCGTCACGTTTGTTCCAAAAATAACTCTCCCGAAGGTTTCATTCCATTTGGATTCCGTTTGATATTCCTTTTTTGCGAAACACTGAAATAGGCAAAAAAATAGCAATTTGCACTAGGCCTTTGGTTAGTAGGTTAGTCCCAAAAATAATATAAAAGGTATATTAAATCCCATTAAACATCCAAAACAGATAATATAATAGCATGGAACAATAAAAAAATTATAGATACGTTGGAGACGTATCAAGCGTCCCCAACCTTAATTCCTGCTCGTCCTCGAGTAGGTAAATGATAAAAACAAAATTTTTGATGTGGAATGCTACCTAGCATAATTCTCAATGTAATTTTCTTTATTGTGGCATGAATGTTCAGATTCAAAAGATTCAAGACAAAAGTTTAATATTGACATAAAAATAATAATACTTCAAGCATACTAACAAAGCAATCATGTCTTCCCAAAATAACATGGCCAAAGAAAGTTATCCCTACAAAATCATATAGTTTGGCTATGCTCCATCTTCATCACACAAAGTATTTAATCATGCACAACCCCGATGACAAGCCAATCAATTGTTTCATACTTTTGATGTTCTCAAACTTTTTCAATCTTCACGCAATACATGAGTGTGAGCCATGTATATAGCACCATGGGTGGAATAGAATGGTGGTTGTGGAGAAGACAAAAAGGAGAAGATAGTCTCACATCAACTAGGCGTATCAACGGGCTATGGACATGCCCATCAATAGATATCAATGTGAGTGAGTAGGGATTGACATGCAATAGATGCACTAGAGCTATAAGTGTATGAAAGCTCAACAAAAGAAACTAAGTGGGTGTGCATCCAACTCGCTTGCTCACGAAGACCTAGGGCATTTTTAGGAAGCCCATCATTGGAATATACAAGCCAAGTTCTATAATGTAAAATTCCCACTAGTATATGAAAGTGACAACATAGGAGACTCCCTATCATGAAGACCATGGTGCTACTTTGAAGCACAAGTGTGGTAAAAGGATAGTAACATTATCCCTTCTCTCTTTTTCTCTCATTTTTTTATTTGGGCCTTTTCCTCTTCTTATTTTTATGGCCTCTTGTTTTTTCTTTTCATCCGGAGTCTCATCTCGACTTGTGGGGGAATCATAGTCTCCATCATCATTTCGTCACTTGGGACAATGCTCTAATAATGATGATCATCACACTTTTATTTACTTACAACTCAAAAATTACAACTCGATACTAGAACAACATATGACTCTACGTGAATGCCTCCGGCGGTGTACCTGGATATGTAATGAATCAAGAGTGACATGTATTAAAGAATTATAAAGGTGGCTTTGCCACAAATACGATGTCAACTACATGATCATGCAAAGCAATATGACAATGATGAAACGTGTCATAACAAACGGAACGATGGAAAGTTGCATGGCAATATATATCGAAATGGCTATGGAAATGCCATAATAGGTAGGTATGGTGGATGTTTTGAGGAAGGTATATGGTGTTTGTATGGTATCAGTGAAAGTTGCGTGGTACTAGAGAGGCTAGCAATGGTGGAAGGGTGAGAGTGCGTATAATCCATGGACTCAACATTAGTCATAAAGAACTCACATACTTATTGCAAAAATGTATTAGTTATCGAAACAAAGTACTACGTGCATGCTCCTAGGGGGATAGATTGGTAGGAAAATACCATCGCTCATCCCCGACCGCCACTCATAAGGAAGGCAATCAATAAATAAATCATGCTCCGGCTTCATCACATAATGGGTCACCATACGTGCATGCTAAGGGAATCACAAACTTTAGAACAAGTATTTCTCAAATTCACAACTAATCAACTAGCATGACTCTAATATCACTATCTTCATATCTCAAAACAATCATCAAGTATCAAACTTCTCATAGTATTCAATGCACTTTTTATGAAAGTTTTTATTATACCCATCTTGGATGTGTATCATATTAGGACTAATTTTATAGCCAAAGAAAATTACCATGATGTTCTAAAAGACTCTCAAAATAATATAAGTGAAGCATAAGAGATCAATAATTTCTATAAAATAAAACAACCACCATGCTCTTAAAGATATAAGTGAATCGCTAGAGCAAAATTATCTAGCTCAAAAGATATAAGTGAAGCACATAGAGTATTCTAATAAGTTCCGATTTATGTGTGTCTCTCCAAAAGGTGTGTACAACAAGGATGATTGTGGTAAACTAAAAACCAAAACTCAAATCATACAAGACGCTCCAAGTAAAACACACATCATGTGGTGAATAAAAATATAGCCTCAAGTAAAGTTACCGATGGACGAAGACGAAAGAGGGATGCCTTCTGGGGCATACCCAAGCTTAGGCTTTTGGTTGTCCTTGAATTTTACCTTGGGGTTCCTTGGGCATCCCCAAGCTTAGGCTCTTGCCGCTCCTTATTTCAAAATCCATCAAATCTTTACCCAAAACTTGAAAACTTCATAACACAAAACTCAACAGAAAATCTCATGAGCTCCGTTAGTATAAGAAAACAAACCACCACTTCAAGGTACTGTAATGAACTCATTCTTTATTTATATTGGTGTTAAACCTACTCTATTCCAACTTCTCTATGGTTCATACCCCCCGATACTAGTCATAGATTCATCGAAATAAGCAAACAACACACGAAAAACAGAATCTGTCAAAAACAGAACAATCTGTAGTAATCTGTAGGTTTCGGATACTTATATAACCCCCAAAATTCTGAAATAAATTTGTGGACGTGAGTAATTTGTCTAGTAATCATCTGCAAAAATAATCAACCTAATCTCACCCTCCAGTAAAAAATTGCAGCAAATCTTGTGAGTGCTAAAGTTTCTGTTTTTTACAGCAAGATCGCAAAGACTTCCCCCAAGTCTTCCCAGAAGTTCTACTTGGCAAAAACACTAATTAAAAACATAAAACCACATCTAAACGGAATATAGATGAATTATTTATTACTAAACAGGAACAAAAACAAGAAACAAAAATAAAATTGGGTTGCCTCCCAACAAGCGCTATCGTTTAACGCCCCTAGCTAGGCATAAAAACAATAATAGATCTAGGTATTGTCATCTTCGGTATGCAATCCATAAGTGGCTCTTATAATAGATTCATAAGGTAATTTAATTTTCTTCCTAGGAAAGTGTTCCATGCCTTTCCTTAACGGAAATTTGAATCTAATATTTACTTCTTTCATATCAATAATTGCACCAATTGTTCTAAGGAAAGGTCTGCCAAGAATAATAGGACAAGTGGGATTGCAATCTATATCAAGAACAATGAAATCTACAGGCAAATAATTCCTATTTGCAACAATGAGAACATCATTAATCCTTCCCATAGGTTTCTTAATGGTGGAATCCACAAGATGCAAATTTAAAGAACAATCATCAAATTCACGGAAACCTAACATATCACACAAAGTTTTGGGAATTGTGGAAACACTAGCACCCAAATCACATAAAGCATATCATTCATGATCTTTAATCTTAATTTTAATAGTTGGTTCCCATTCATCATAAAGTTTTCTAGGGATAGAAACTTCTAATTCAAGCTTTTTTCATAGGATTGCATCAAGGCATCAATGATATGTTTGGTAAAAGCTTTATTTTGATCATAAGCATGAGGAGAATTTAGCATGGATTGCAACAAGGAAATACAATCTATGAAAGAGCAATTATCAGAATTAAATTCCTTGATATCCAAAATAGTGGGTTCATTGCTATGTAAAGTTTTGACCTCTTCAATCCCACTTTTACCAATTTTTGCATCAAGATCTAAAAACTCCGAATCATTAGGACGCCTTTTAACTAAAGTTGACTCATCTCCAGTCCCATCATTATCAAGATTCATATTGCAAAACAAAGATTTAATAGGAGACACATCAATCACTTTCAGATCTTCATCCTTATTACCGTCTAACTCTTCCGGTTTGGCGGCCATCTTATTAACTAAGGTGGCCTGCTTATCCAAAATTTGGGCTATTAATTTTTCAAGATGAGCAAACTGAGATTTCAAACCATAAAATTCCTTAGACATATCATCGAGCTCTTTATTCACATACTCCATAAAACCTTTTTGCTCTTTAAGCTCATTTCTGAAGAAATTATTATGCTCAAATTGCAAGGACATAAAACTTATAATGTTGTTTCCAATTTCTTCCAACCTTCTATGGTGAAGATCAATACCTTTTGGCAGAGTCATCGTAACAACCAATCCAAAACACAAGCACACAAGAAGCAAGCAAAAAAAGAGACGAACGGAAAAGAGGCGAGCGGAAAAGAGGGCGAATAAAATGACAAGGGTGAAGTGGGGGAGAGGAAAACGAGAGGCAAATGGCAAATAATGTAATGCGAGGGATAAGAGTTTGTGATGGGTACTTGGTATGTCTTGACTTGTGCGTAGATCTCCCCGACAACGGCGCCAGAAATCCTTCTTGCTACCTCTTGAGCATGCATTGGTTTTCCCTTGAAGAGGAAAGGCTGATGCAGCAAAGTAACGTAAGTATTTCCCTCAGTTTTTGAGAACCAAGGTATCAATCCAGTAGGAGATTACACGCAAGTTCCTCGTACCTGCACAAGAAAATAAGAACCTCGCAACCAACGCGATAAAGGGGTTGCCAATCCCTTCACGGTCACTTACGAAAGTGAGATATGATAGAGTAATAAGATAAATATTTTTGGTATTTTTATGGTATAGATTGGAAACTAAAGATTGCAAAATAAACAGCAATAGAAATAGCAAATTGACGGGAGAATAATATAATGGAAATAGACCCGGGGGCCATAGGTTTCACTAGTGGCTTCTCTCAAGATAGCAAATTCTACGGTGGATGAACAAATTACCGTCGAGCAATTGATAGAAAAACGCATAGTTATGAGAATATCTAGGCATGATCATGTATATAGGCATCACATCCGCGACAAGTAGACCGAAACGATTCTGCATCTACTACTATTACCCCACACATCGACCGCTATCCATCATGCATCTAGAGTATTAAGTTCATATAAGAACAGAGTAATGCATTAGGCAAGATGACATGATGTAGAGGGATAAACTCAAGCAATATGATATAAACCCCATCTTTTTATCCTCGATGGCAATAATACAATACGTGCCTTGCTGCCCCTGCTGTCACTGGGAAAGGACACCGCAAGATTGAACCCAAAGCTAAGCACTTCTCCCATTGCAAGAAAGATAATTCTAGTGGGCCAAACCAAACTGATAATTCGAAAAGACTTGCAAAGATATTAAATCATGCATAAAAGAATTCAGAGAAGAACCAAATATTGTTCATAGATAATCTTGATCAACGACCCACAATTCATCGGATCTCAACAAACACACCGCAAAAAGAATTACATCGAATAGATCTCCAAGAGAATCAAGGATAACTTTGTATTGAGATCCAAAGAGAGAGAAGAAGCCATCTAGCTAATAACTATGGACCCGAAGGTCTGTGGTAAACTACTCACACGTCATCGAAGAGGCTATGGTGTTGATATAGAAGCCCTCCGTGATCGATTCCCCCTCCGGTGGAGCGCCGGAAAAGGCCCAAAGATGGGATCTCACAGGTACAGAAGGTTGCGGCGGTGGAAATAGGGTTTCGTGGTGCTCCTGGATGTTTTCAGGGTATATGGGTATATATAGGAGGAAGAAGTAGGTCGGTGGAGCTGCGAGGGGCCCACGAGGGTGGGGGCGCGCCTACCCCCCTAGGCGTGCTCTCCTGCCTCATGGCCTCCTTGCTTCTTTCTTGACGTCCACTCCAAGTCTCCTGGATCACGCTTGTTCCAAAAATAACTCTCCCGAAGGTTTCATTCCGTTTGGATTCCATTTGATATTCCTTTTCTGCGAAACACTGAAATAGGCAAAAAAAAAAGCAATTTGCATTGGGCCTTTGGTTAGTAGGTTAGTCCCAAAAATAATATAAAAAGTATATTAAAGCCCATTAAAGATCCAAAACAGATAATATAATAGCATGGAACAATAAAAAATTATAGATACATTGGAGACGTATCACCTATCAAAGACTAGCATCTTCAAGTAGCTCCAAGCATCTTGCGGCATGTAGAAGGGTAAAGAATAACAGTTTATATTTAACAAACATGTTGTAGTAATAACGCCCAGAGATCCTTCCTCGAATCCCTGCGAGAAAGCAATCTCGGAGCCACATATCCATCACATGTCTCAAGTATCCATTTCTAGTTATATAAGATCATGATACAAGTCTGAATGTCCATTACTGTGGACACGCTATTCGAATATATATCTTCCCTGCAGGGGTGCACCATGTTACCCAACACGCTCAATCACTCTGGCCGGACACACCTTGCTGGGGTCAATGCCCGGCCTTGGAAGATCAACACGTCGCAGCCCTACCTAGGCTCAGCAGAGAGGTCCCCGCCGGTCTACATCCTAAGCACTCCGGGGTCTTGGGTCCATCGCCCGTTGCACTCCGGGTCGTTGTGTGCAGGGTGGATACCAGCACCGCTTCAGATGGCCAGCACGATCCGACCATGCCACAATGTTGATCTGACAAAGCTTCGGCTGATACTGCGATGTCGAGGCCTATATCTATTCTCACGTGGTGGTTAGTGCGTAAAGGCCAGAGGCCAACTCAGAACAAATACCCAAACCTGTTAGTGCATTGGGGGCTCGCAGAGACGAGTAGAGACTCATGATAATGTGACCCCGTTACCCTGCCTCGTGGACTTACGGCAAGGGCCCAGAATGCCCGGCCGTGCCACATTGAAAACTCGTGGGTGCTCAACGGGCCCGCCCGACTTTCACATCAACTCGCGGGTACCCCTCAGGGCCGACTCGACTTCAACAATGGTCTCAAGTAAAGTCAAGGTAACCGTGTGTCCAAACATCAAGAGGAAAACCCGAGGAATCACCTTCGATGAATTCCACTTGATGTAATCATCAAGGTGAACGTAAGAGGAACCACCCTTGAGGTTCACACTTGAGAGGTTGCACGACAGAGCCGTATCGGGAATGGTGAAGGAGGAACCACCCTCGTGGACCATGACTGAATAGCTACACTACAAAGTTGTCATCGGGAGTGCGTTGTGAGGTCTCACCCTCGGCACTCGATAGTAGCTCTGCAGAGTCGAGCAACAAAAGGGTCGTGATGTGATGTGAGGTGTTGGGCTCTAGTCGTCGATCACGTTGATCGAGTCGTCGATGCTTAAGCAGGGGCAAGAAGGACAAAGGTGGGGTCACTGATGGATCACTAACCAACCTATACTAAGCAGTTTAGGATAAGCAGGTAGGTAACAATAAGCGATGTCTACTACACAACCTTCTTCTTGTAGACGTTGTTGGGCCTCCAAGTGCAGAGGTTTGTAGGACTGTAGCAAATTTCCCTCAAGTGGATGACCTAAGGTTTATCAATTCGTGGGAGGCGTAGGATGAAGATGGTCTCTCTCAAACAACCCTACAACCAAATAACAATGACTCTCTTGTGTCCCCAACACACCCAATACAATGGTAAATTGTATAGGTGCACTAGTTCGGCGAAGAGACGGTGATACAAGTGCAATATGGATGGTAGATATAGATTTTGTAACATGAAAAATATAAAAACAACAAGGTAACTAATGATAAAAGTGAGCGAAAACAGTATTGCAATGCTAGGAAACAAGGCCTAGGGATCATACTTTCACTAGTGCAAGTTCTCTCAACAATAATAACATAATTGGATCATATAACTATCCCTCAACATGCAACAAAGAGTCACTCCAAAGTCACTAATAGCGGAGAACAAATGAAGAGATTATTGTAGGGTACGAAACCACCTCAAAGTTATCCTTTCTGATCGATCTATTCAAGAGTCCGTAGTAAAATAACACGAAGATATTCTTTCCGTTCAATTTATTCTAGAGTTCGTACTAGAATAACACCTTAAGACACAAATCAACCAAAACCCTAATGTCACCTAGACTCCAGTGTCACCTCAAGTATCTATGAGTATGATTATACGATATGTATCACACAATCTTAGATTCATCTATTCAACCAACACAAAGCACTTCAAAGAGTGCCCCAAAGTTTCTACCGGAGAGTCAAGACGAAAACGTGTGCCAACCCCTATGCATAAGTTCACGAGGTCAAGGAACTCGCAAGTTGATCACCAAAACATACATCAAGTGGATCACGTGAATATCCCATCCTCACCATAGATAAGCACATGCAATATATACATCAAGTGTTATCAAATCCTTAAAGACTCAATCCGATAAGATAAATTCAAAGGGAAAACTCAATCCATTACAAGAGAGTAGAGGGGGAGAAACATCATAAGATCCAACTATAATAGCAAAGCTCGCGATACATCAAGGTCGTGCCGAATCAAGAACATGAGAGAGAGAGATCAAACACATAGCTACTGGTACAGACCCTCAGCCCTGAGGGTGAACTACTCCCTCCTCGTCACAGAGAGCGCCAGGATGATGAAGATGGCCACCGAAGATGGATTCCCCCCTCCGGCAGGGTGCCGGAACGGGTCTAGATTGGTTTTCGATGGCTACGGAGGCTTGCAGTGACGGAACTCTCGATCTAGGTTTCTTTCTGGAAGTTTGAGTATATATAAGATGTGTTGGAGTCGGGAACAAGTCAGGGGGTCCCCGAGGCGGTCACGAGGTAGGGGGCGCGCCCAGGGGGGTAGGGCGCGCCCCCACCCTCGTGGGTGCCTCAGGACTCTTCTGGCCCATCTCCGGTACTCAGTGGGCTTCTTCTGGTCCAAAAATTATCTCCGTGAATTTTTAGGTTAATCGGACTCCGTTTGGTTTTCCTTTTCTGCAATACTCAAAAACAAGGAAAACACAGAAACTGGCACTAGACTCTAGGTTAATAGGTTAGTCCCAAAAATCATATAAAATAGCATATAAATACATATAAAACATCCTAGATGGATAATATAATAGCATGGAACAATAAAAAATTGTAGATACATTGGAGACGTATCAATAAGCAGGTTACAAAAGCAGACTATGCATCAGAATAGGATAAAACAATAACAGTAGCAAAATCTAATGCAAACATGAGAGAATGAAATGAGCGATATCGGGATGATCAAAGGGGGGGCTTGCCTAGAAGCTCAGACGAGAAGGAGGGGTCGTCGTCGACGTAGTCGATCACAGCGGCGGCATCAGTCTCGGAGGCTACTAGAGAGAAGAGGGGGGAAGAAACAGTAAATACAAAGCAAGCAAGTGCATAACAGGACAACAAGCAGAGCTAGACGTGATCTAACGTGGTGCTACACGATACCGGCGAAGGGGGAGAACATCCGGGAATGTTTCCCTGGAGTTTAACATTTCGGACAGACGAACCAGAGGGGGAAGGTTGCATGTTCGCTATGCTAGGGGTGTGTGGCAGACGAATGGAGGGCACATCCGAATTCGTCTTGTCGTTCTGAGCAACTTTCATGTAGAAAACCTTTTCATCCAAGTTACGGATTATTTTCTATTAATTTTCAAAGTTTTAAACATTTTCTGAAATTAATATTAATTCGAAATTAATTATTAAAATGCTAGATGCACCCAGCACAGGGTACACAAAAGTGCACCCAGTGGCTGACAGGTGGGCCAGGGGGTCCCAGTTGACCAGTCAACGTTCACTGGTCAACAGGGGGTGGGCCCGCTGTCATTGGCTGTGTGATTAACTAACTAGTTAATTAGGCAACTAATCAGGTTAAATTTTTTAGCTAGTTTAATTAAACTAATTAGTTAGTTAATTAATTAATATTTATTTTAATTTTCATTTTCATTCCCGTTTAACAGGGGATGGGCCCCGTTTGGCAGTGATCTAGTCGGGCCACACACACAGCCAGCACGGCCACAACCATGGCCATGGCTGGAGGCAACGGTGGAAAACGGCAAGGGGCCGCCGGCGGGAAGGGGCGGCGGCCGACGAGGCAAACAACACGAGGCTAGGTGGCGGCGGGGCCCGCGACGGTCGCGGCCGGAGTTGGGTGGTGCAGGAGCAGCGGCTAGCGGCAGCAGGGACGGGGCTGCATGGTGGATGGCGTGGCAATAGCAAGGTGCGCACAGGCGGTGAGCACGGCCACCGGGCGCATGTGGGGCGGTGATCGCGGGCGTGGCAGTGTGTGGGCGCGGCGTGGCTGCAGTGGTGCACACGTGCGAGGACGAGAGGGTGTGTGGAGGAGGATGACTAGGTCCTCACCGACGGCAGTAGGGGATCGGGCGTCGAGGCGCAAGGGAGCAGCCTGGGGGAGAGGCGGGGAGGCGTTCCGGCAGCGGGGTCAGGGAGGCGACGGGCGTTGGTGGTTCAGACAAGGCGACGGGGCGACGTCGGGGCGAGGTGGCACCGGCGATCCGGCGATGGCGACGACGCACAACGGCGGGGGCGAAGGGGTCGGGGCGACGAGCGGCTTCGGGTTGGGCGCGCCATGCGGGAGGAGAGGGGGCGCGGGGTCGAGGTGGTGGCGAGGGGCGATGGTGATGGGGTCGGGGCGGTTCGCCTGATCTCGATCCAGGTTGAGTCGGTATGGGGAGAGGAGCAAGGGGGGTCGAGGGAAGGGGAAGTGGGGTGGTAGCGGTTAGGGTTCGCTCGGGGTGAGGGGATAAGGGGGGAAGGTGGGCCGGGCAATGGGGGTGACCGACTGGGCCGACGAGGTCGAGGTCCGGTGGGGAAAAGGGGGGGTCCTTTTCTCTAATTTTATTTCTTTTATTTTCTATTAAAAGGATAGCTACTATTTTGGATGAAAACAAGGCATCAAATGATTTTATGTTGAATGTGAAACTTAGCAAATAATTTAGGCACAACTTTGTGGTGTTGCCTAAAAAGTTTCAGGGCCAAAGGAATTGCTCAAGCATTTTTAGAAATCGAAAAGGTCAATGTAATAGTTGTTGGACCACAAAATAAAATCCCATGGGCATTTTGGGAAGTCAAATGAGGTTGGTTTTCAACATGACAAATAACCAGAGATTATTTTCCACACTTCGAACATTTTAGCTTTCATGTTTGAAAACTTTGAGTTTTGGACCTTAATTTGAATTTGAGTTTGAACAAAGATTTGGATCAAGCAAGGATTAGCAACAGTAATGTGATGACATGGCATGATTAGCAGGGGTTTACTGTAGCTTAATTATCCGGGCGTCACAATTCTCCTCCACTACAAGAAATCTCATCCCGAGATTTAAGGGGTGGAGTAAGGGGGAAAGACTCGGGAAGGACGGAGCTCAACACAAGATAGATATCTGGGGGCTATCTCAGTGAACGTGGCATGGAGGCATCTCTCGAGTTGAAATTCAAGAAAGTCATCGAGAGCAAGGTAAGGAGGTGCAATAAGAAGCTTCCATCGGGTAGGAAATCGTTCGTTGCCTAAAATAGGGGGTGGAAGGGGTTCAGAGCATCAAGAATAAGTATTACATCTAAATACCAGAACAGATCACAAGAAGGTGGCTCGTGAATTACATACAAAGCCAAGCGTGAGGAACAATTTTGGAAGAGAGGGATGTACAGGAGAGTCAGGTTTCGATCGTGTGGAACTGTAGGTTATGGGCCCACCATGTGGGTTAAAAGCAGGAAGGGTGCTAACATTTTGCATGATCATGATAGCAAGGCAGGTCAGAGGATGACCTGTCAGTTATGTTGGCAACAACATTGGTACCAAGGGCGAGAGACGAAGAGAACTATTTTCCTGCTCGTTAAGACGAGGCGGACCAATAGGCAAAGTTCTCTTCCATCGGTGGCTACCGGAATATCATCAACAATAGTAACAAGGTCTTACCGACAGAGTTTGCACACCAAGGTGTTTACATAAGCAGGGAATTATCTCTGCTCAGATATGATAGGTTACAAGAAATTTTATACAAAACAATGAAAGGGAAAGTGTAGACTCGAATCAGTTATCGGTGTTCTCGAGTGTCTTACAACTCAGAACCCGTGGAAAATTTGAATCGGCGAGAAATAATAGTTGATGAAGAACTCATAAGAAGTTATGTAGTTCTGTGATATCCTCGAGATACCATAGGGTAATACTCGAGGGTATATCAGAATAGAAGTTGGACAGGTAAAAAGGTCTGCAGAAGACAAGTACTTTGACTTGTGTGAGAAATGGGATCAAAGAAGAACAATATGGTCGAAACCACGGTTACAAAGGACCAAACATGGATACAAGATGAACTTATGACAAGGGGATTATTATTATAACAAGAAGCTTCCATGATAGGATCTACACCGTGTCCATGGGCATGAACACAAAGTTCGAGCTCGACTCCCACTTCTCCAATGCATAACCTTCCATTCACTTCTCGTCTCGACGAAGTTGTAGAATTGAAAAAAAAATATTCAAAGAAACGTCAGTAGATATAACCCGCATACTCTTCGGGTTGAAACAGATCATGGAAGGCATAGATTCACCCATCAGGGCATCTTAGGAACATACACCACAATTTCAGGAGTAATTAACTCAAGCTCGAAAGTAGAGTATGGTTGACAAGAGCGGGGATACAATTTTACCAAGGCATTACATATCCGAGGAAAGCCTCACAAGGTTAGTGAATATAAAGGACGCCGTCGGATAAAACCCAACAAAAGATCTGGTGGTTCACAAGGGATCTGATGTGAGCATCGGTACTCAACCAGAAGAAGAAAGAATGCAAGGACATCAGATTATATAAACAACCGACTAATTCTAAGCTCGAATGCAAAGAGAATTATGATTTCCAAAACGGGGGATCAAAAGAAGGGGCTCTAATCAAAGACAATTAAGTAGAATAGACATAGATCAATAATCATTCAAGGTATGATTTGTCGAACACCGACTCATGTCTGGGGTGACATCTGAGCCTAAAGGAAGAATTCTAAGTAGGACCGATGCTCGCGAGCATTCACAAACAAATCGAATCAAGTTCTCAAAATTACAATGACAAAGGATGCTGATGAGTATTACTAGATATGTGGAAGTAACCATAATACAAGCAGATAAGTAGTTGCAGAGCAATAGTTGAAGAGGATTATTGGAAGATTGGATAGTATTTCAAAGTATCTTGTGAATCACTTGATCAACTAGGAATGAACAAATCCTCAATAAGTGTGAGGAATTATTCGTAGATGTATTCATGTGGCAAGGAATCACAAGGCAGTGACACGGGGGATTCTTAAAAGTCGAAGAATAATTCGATGCATCTTGTAATAACAAGAGCAACTGGAAATGATTGTCTGAATGACAAGGGTATGAAGTTATCCGTAAGGATATACCAGAGGTAGGGAATTGCAAAGCGACGAGCACAAAAGTCTCAGGAAACACTGAAGGGTATCTTTAGAATCTTCTGGTGAAGCATGCCATCATCTAGAATGAAGGGGCTCTGCGGGAGAAAGTAATTACGAGAACCTAGAACTAGAGTTAGCAAAACCATTTAACCCAAATAGAAGAGAGGTCAGAATCCCAGAGTATAGACGAGGAGTAAAATATCCTAATACCATCCAATGGCGACGTGGGCCCGTAAGCCACACAACCATGTTAGTAAATCAGTTTTTAAAGACTAGACTCAACTTCGGCCAAGGAGTTGGAAAGGGGGGGGGGGTTCCTACAGGCAGTCGGCTCTGATACCAACTCGTGATGCCCCCGATTCAATCGTACACTAATCATACACGTAAATGTGTACAATCAAGATCAGGGACTCACGTGAATATATCACAACACAACTCTAAACACAAATTATAATAATACAAGCTTTATATTACAAGTCAGGGGCCTCGAGGGCTCGAATACATAGCTCGGTACACAAGAGTCAGCGAATGCAACAATATCAGAGTACAAACATAAGTTAAACAAGGGATGCCTTAAGAAGGCTAGCACAAAAGCAACAACGATCGAAAAGGCAAGGCCTCCTGCCTTGGACCTCCTAACTACTCCTGGTCCTCGACGATCTCCACGTAGCAGCAAGCACCATTGTGAAGTAGTAGACATCGGCGGTGGCATCTGGCACCTGGGATCCACCATCTGGTTGCAACAAATGGAAAGAAGATAGAAGGGGGAAAAGGGGGTAGCAAAGCAACCGTGAGTACTCATCCAAAGTACTCGCAAGCATCAGATCTATACTAAGTATGCATTGGTATCAAATAGAAGGGTTGTATCTGTGGACTGAACGGCAGAATGCCAGAATAGAGGGGAAGGCCTAGCCTATCGAAGACTAGCATATTCAAGCAGCTCCAAGCATCTTGCAACATGTAGAAGGGTAAAGAATAGTAGTTTATATTTAACAAACATGTTGTAGTAATAACGCCGAGAGATCCTTCCTCGACTACCTGCGAGAAAGCAATCTCAGAGCCACATATCCATCACATGTCTCAAGTATCCATTTCTAGTTATATAAGATCAGGATACAAGTCTGAACATCCATTACCGTGGACACGGTATTCGAATATATATCTTCCCTACAGGGGTGCACCATGTTACCCAACACGCTCGATCACTCTGGCTGGACACACCTTGCTGGGGTCAATGCCCGGACTCGGAAGATCAACACGTCGCAGCCCTACCTAGGCTCAGCAGAGAGGTCCTCGCCAGTCTACATCCTAAGCACTCCGGGGTCTTGGGCCCTTTGCCCGTTGCACTCCGGGTCGTTGTGTGCAGGGTGGATACCAACACCGCCTCGGATGGCCAGCATGATCCGACTGTGCCACAATGCTGAACTGGACATCTGACAAAGCTTTAGCTGATACCGCGACGTCGAGGCCCATATCTATTCTCACGTGGTGGTTAGTGCATAAAGGCCAGAGGCCAACTCAGAACAAATACCCAAACCTGTTAGTGCATTAGGGGCTCGCGGAGACGAGTAGAGACTCACGATAATGTGACCCCGTCGCCCCGTCTCGTGGACTTACGGCAAGGGCCCAGAATACCCGACCGTGCCACGTAGAAAACTCGTGGGTGCTCAACGGGCCCGCCCGACTTTCACATCAACTCGCGGGTACCCCTCAGGGCCGACCCGACTTCAACAATGGTCTCAAGTAAAGTCAAGGTAACCGCGTGTCCAAACATCAAGAGGAAAACCCGAGGAATCACCCTCGGTGAATTCCACTCGATGTAATCATCAAGGTGAATGTAAGAGGTACCACCCTCGAGGTTCACACTTGAGGGTTTGCACGACAGAGCCGTATCGGGAATGGTGAAGGAGGAACCACCCTTGTTGACCATGACCGAATAGCTACACTACAGAGTTGTCATCAGGAGTGCGTTGTGAGGTCTCACCCTCAGCACTCGATAGTAGCTCTGCAGAGTCGAGCAATAAAAGGGGCGTGATGTGATGTGAGGTGTCGGGCTCTGGTCGTCGATCACGTTGATCGAGTCGTCGATGCTGAATCAGGGGCAACAAGGACAAAGGTGGGGGTCACTGATGGATCACTAACCAACCTATATTAAGTAGTTTAGGATAAGCAGGTAGGTAACAATAAGCAGGTTACAAAAGCAGGCTATGCATCAGAATAGGGGCAAACAATAACAGTAGCAAAATCTAATGCAAGCATGAGAGAATGGAATGGGCGATATTAGGATGATCAAAGGGGGGGCTTGCCTGGAAGCTCAGACGAGAAGGAGGGGTCGTCGTCAACATAGTCTATCACAGCGGCAACATCAGTCTCGGAGTCTACCAGAGAGAAGAGGGGGAAGAAACAGTAAATACAAAGCAAGCAAGTGCATAACAGGACAACATGCAGAGCTAGACGTGATCTAACGCGGTGCTACACGATACCGACGAAGGGGGAGAACATCCGGGAATGTTTCCCCGGAGTTTAGCATTTCGGACAGACGAACCAGAGGGGAAGGTTGCATGTTCTCTATGCTAGGGGTGTGTGGCAGATGAACGGAGGGACATCCGGATTCGTCTCGTCGTTCTGAGCAACTTTCATGTATAAAACTTTTTCATCCGAGTTATGGATTATTTTCTATTAATTTTCGAAGTTTTAAACATTTTCTAAAATTAATATTAATTCGAAATTTATTATTAAAATGTGAGATGCACCCAGCGGATGATAGGTGGGCCAGGGGGTCCGAGTTGACCAGTCAACGTTGACTGGTCAACAAGGGGGGTGGGCCCCCCTATCATTGGTTGTCTGATTAACTAACTAGTTAATTAGGCAACTAATCAGGTTAAAAAGTTAAGCTAATTTAAGTAAACTAATTAGTTAATTAATTAATATTTATTTTAATTTTATTTTTGTTTCCGTTTAACAAGGGGCAGGCCTCGTGTGGCAGTGGCCTAGTTGGGCCACACACGCAGCCAACACGGCCACGACTATGGCCATGGCTGGAGGCAGCGGCGAATAACGGCAAGGGGCCGCCGGCGGGAAGGGGACAACGCAAGGCTGGGCGGCGGCGGGGCTGGCGGATGGCGTGGCAATAGCGAGGTCCGCACAGGTGGTGAGCGCGGCCACCGGGCGCATGTGGGACGGTGATCACGGGTGTGGCGGCGTGTGGGTGCGGCGCGGCTGCAGTGGTGCGCGCGTGCGACGACGAGAGGGCGCGGGGAGGAGGATGACTGGGTCCTCACCGACGGCAGTAGGGGATCGGGCGTCGAAGCGCAAGGGAGCGGCCTGGGGGAGAGGCGGGGAGGCGTTCCGGCAGCGGGGTCGGGGAGGCAACAGGTGCCGGTGGTGCGGACGAGGTGGCGGGGCGACGTCAGGGCGAGGTGGCGCTGGCGATCCGGCGACGGCGACGGCGCACAGCGGCGGGGGCGAAGGGGTCGGGGCATCGAGCGGCTTCGGGTCAGGTGCGCCATGCGGGAGGAGCGGGGGCGCGGGGTCGAGGTGGTGGCGAGGGGCGGCGGTGATGGGGTCGGGGTGGTTCGCCCGATCCCGATCCAGGTTGGGTCGGGTTGGGGAGAGGAGCGAGGGGGATCGAGGGGAGGGGAAGTGGGGTGGTAGCGGTTAGGGTTCGCTCGGGGTGAGGGGATAAGGGGGGAAGGTGGGCCGGGCTGTGGGGGTGACCGACTAGGCCGGCGGGGTCGAGGTCCGGTGGGGAAAAGGGGGGGGTTCCTTTTCTCTAATTTTATTTCTTTTATTTCCTATTAAAAGGATAGCTACTGTTTTGGATGAAAACAAGGCATCAAATGATTTTTTGTTGAATGTGAAACTTAGCAAATAATTCAGGCACAACATTGTGGTGTTGCCTAAAAATTTTCAGGGCCAAAGGAATTGTTCAAGCATTTTTAGAAATTGAAAAGGTCAATGTAATAATTGTTGGACCACAAAATAAAATACTAGGGGCATTTTGGGAAGTCAAATGAGGTTGGTTTTCAACATGACAAATAATTAGAGATTATTTGCCACACTTTGAACATTTTAGCTTTCATGTTTGAAAACGTTGAGTTTTGGACCTTAATTTGAATTTGAGTTTGAACAAAGATTTGGATCAAGCAAGGATTAGCAACAGTAATGTGATGACATGGCACCATTAGCAGGGGTTTACTATAGCTTAATTATCTGGTCGTCACAATACCTATTCCTTTTCGGAGTCTGAAACTTTCTGGAAAGTGTCCCTTATGTACTCCTCCGGGGTTACGGTGTCAATAACATTGGTTTCAACATTTATGGGTTTATCTAAGATATAATGTTTGATTCTTTGACCGTTCACCACCTTCGGATTTGTGCCTTCGAAGTTGTTGATTTTTATGGCACCGGAACAATAGACCTCCTCGATAACGTAAGGACCTTCCCATTTAGAGAGGAGTTTTCCTGCAAAAAATCTTAAACGAGAGTTGTATAACAAAACATAATCACCTACATTAAACTCACGCTTTTGTATCCTTTTGTCATGCCATCTTTTAACTTTTTCTTTAAACAACTTGACATTTTCATAGGCCCGGGTTCTCCACTCATCAAGTGAGCTAATGTCAAATAGTCTCTTCTCACTCGCAAGTTTGAAAGCATAATTGAGCTCTTTAATGGCCCAATATGCCTTATGTTCTAGTTCGAGAGGTAAGTGACATGCTTTTCCATAAACCATTTTATACGGAGACATACCCATAGGATTTTTACATGTAGTTCTATAGGCCCATAATGCATCATCAAGTTTCTTGGACCAATTCTTTCTAGATCTATTAACATTCTTTTGCAAAATTAATTTAATATCTCTATTACTCGATTCTACTTGACCATTAGACTGTGGGTGGTATGGAGATGCAATTCTACGATTAACATCATACTTAGCAAGCATTTTACGAAAAGCACCATGAATAAAATGTGAACCACCATCAGTCATTAAGTATCTAGGGACTCCAAACCTCGGAAAAATAACTTCTTTGAGCATCTTAATAGAGGTGTTATGATCATCACTACTAGTTGGAATAGCTTCTACCCACTTAGTAACGTAATCAACAGCAACTAAAATATGTGTATACCCATTAGAGGAAGGAAACGGTCCCATATAATCAAAGCCCCAAACATCAAATGGTTCAATAACAAGTGAATAGTTCATAGGAATTTCTTGACGTCTACTAATATTACCAATTCTTTGACATTCATCACAAGACTAGACAAACTTACGGGCATCTTTGAAAAGAGTAGGCCAATAAAAACCAAATTGCAACACCTTATGTGCAGTTCTATCTCCAGCGTGGTGTCCTCCATAAGCCACAGAGTGACACTTGCGTAGGATCTGTTCCTATTCATGCTCAGGTACACAACGTCTAATAGCACCATCTACTCCTTCTTTATAAAGGTTTGGGTCATCCCAAAAGCAATGTCTCAAATCATATATTTTTTTCTTTTGCTGGTATGTGAAACTAGGTGGTATAAATTTAGCAACAATGTAATTTGCATAATCAGCATACCATGGAGCAGTACGAGAAGCATTTATGATAGCTAATTGTTCATCAGGAAAACTATCATTAATAGGGAGTGGGTCATCAAGAACATTTTCTAACCTAGACAAGTTGTGTGCAACGGGGTTCTCAGCTCCCTTCCTGTCAATAATATGCAAATCAAATTCTTGTAGCAAGAGAACCCATCTAATAAGTCTAGGTTTAACATTTTTCTTTTCCATAAGGTATTTAATAGCAGCATGATCAGTGTGAACAATTACTTTAGAATCAACAATATAAGGTCTGAACTTATCACAAGCAAATACAACTGCTAAAAATTCTTTTTCAGTAGTAGCATAATTTCTCTGGGCACTGTCTAGAGTTTTACTAGCATACTAGATAACATTTAATTTCTTATCAACTCTTTGTCCTAGAACAACACCTACAACATAATCACTAGCATCACACATAATTTCAAAGGGTAAATTCCAATCAGGTGGCTGAACAATAGGTGCAGAAATCAAGGATTTCTTAAGTATGTCAAATGCTTCTACACAATCACCATCAAAGACAAAAGGAACATATTTTTGTAAGAGATTAGTCAGAGGCCTAGATTTGTTTGAGAAGTCTTTAATGAACCTCCTATAAAAACTGGCATGACCAAGGAAACTTCTTATACCTTTAATGTCCTTAGGACACGACATATTTTTAATAGCATCAACTTTAGCTTTATCAACTTCAATACCTCTTTCAGAAATTTTATGCCCCAAGACAATAACTTCATTAACCATAAAGTGGCACTTCTCCCAATTCAAGACAAGATTAGTTTCTTCACATCTCTGCAAAACTCGATCAAGGTTGCTTAAACAATCATCAAAAGAAGTTCCATACATGGAGAAATCATCCATGAAAACCTTAACAATCTTTTCATAGAAGTCAGAGAATATAGCAGTCATACATCTTTGAAAGGTAGCAGGTGCATTACATAAACCAAAAGGCATACGTCTATAAGCAAAGGTACCGAAAGGGCAAGTAAAAGTGGTCTTTTCCTGATCCTCTTTCGACACAGGTATTTGAGAGAAACCAGAATAACCATCTAGAAAGCAAAAATGTGTATGTTTGGATAATATTTCTAGCATTTGATCAATAAAAGGTAAAGGGTAATGATCCTTTCTAGTAGCTTTATTTAATTTGCAGAAATCAATTACCATTCTATAACTTGTAACAATTCTTTGTGGGGTCAATTCGTCTCTATCATTAGGAACAATAGTAATACCTCCCTTCTTAGGGACACAATGGACATGACTTACCCACTGACTATCAGCAACATGATAAATTATACCTGCCTCCAGAAGCTTTAGTATTTCATTTCTTACCACTTATTGCATCTTAGGATTCAACCGTCGTTGGTGATCAACAACCGGTTTAGCGTATTTATCCAATTTTATTTTGTGCTGCCATAGAGTGGGACTAATGCCCCTAAGATCATCAAGAGTATATCCAATAGCAGCACGGTGCTTCTTCAGAGTTTTCAATAATTTCTCTTCTTCGTGCTCTGAAAGGTTAGCACTAATAATAACAAGATATATCTTCTTTTTCATCAATATAAGAATATTTAAGAGTATCAGGTAATGGTTTAAGCTCAAACACGGGAACGCCCTTGGGTGGAGGAGGATCCTCTAGAATTTCAACAGGCAAGTTTTGTTTCAAAATTGGTCCCTGTTTAAAGAATAATTCATCTATTTCCCTTCTTTCATTCATAAACATATCATTTTCATGGTCTAGAAAATATTGTTCTAAAGGATCATTAGGAGGCACGACAATAGAAGCAAGACCAATAATTTCATCTTTACTAGGCAATTCTTTATCATGGGGATGTCTACAAAATTTAGCAAAATTAAAATCGTGAGACATATCCCCTAAACCAATAGTAACAATATCCTTTTCGTAGTCTATCCTAGCATTAACAATATTCAAGAAGGGTCTACCAAATATAATGGGACAAAAGTCATCTTGCCGGGAAGCAAGAACAAGAAAATCAATAGGATATTTAATTTTCCCACACAAGACTTCAACATCTCTAACAATCCCAACTGGTGAAATAGTATCTCTATTTGCAAGCTTAATAGTAACATCAATATCTTCTATCTCAGCACGTGCAATATCATGAATACTTTTTTTATATAAAGTATAAGGTATTGCACTAACAATAGCACCCATATCACATAAGCCATGATAACAGTGATCTCCTATTTTAACAGAAACAGCAGGCATGCCAACAACAGGTCTATGTTTATTTTTAGTATTGGGTCTAGCAATTCTAGCAGCTTCATCACAGAAGTAAATAACATGCCCATCAATATTATCGACCAAGAGATCCTTAACCATTGTAATACTAGGTTCAACTTTAATTTGCTCAGAGGGTGTAGGTGTTCTAGCATTACTCTTACGAACCACAGTTGAAGCTTTAGCATGATCCTTTATTATAACAGGGAAATGTGGTTTCCCAACATAAGCGGCAGGAACAATAGGATTAACATTATAAGTGATAGTCTTTTCTTCAACTTTAATAGGTTCGACTACTTTTTCTTCAATGGGAGGATGATATTTAAACCACTTCTCCTTAGGGAGATCAACATGAGTAACAAATGATTCACAGAAAGAAGCTACTATCTTAGAGTCAAGTCCATATTTAGTGCTAAATTCACGAAAAGCATCGATATCCATAAAATATTTAACACAATCAAACTTAGGTGTTATACCTGACTCCTTACCTTCATCGAGTTCCCAATCTTTAGAGTTGCGTTTAATTCTTTCCAATAAATCCCATATAATTCAATAGTCTTCATCATGAAAGAACCAGTACAAGAAGTATCGAGTGTGGAGCGATTATTGAGAGAAAGCCGAGCATAAAAATCTTGAATAATAATTTCTCTTGAGAGCTCATGATTGGGGCATGAATATAACATTGACTTAAGCCTCCCCCAAGCTTGAGAGATACTTTCTCCTTCACGAGGCCAAAAATTATATATATACTTACGATCATGATGAACCAGATGCATAGGATAAAACTTTTGATGAAATTCCAATTTCAGTCGGTTGTCGTTCCATGATCCAATATCATCACATAGCCTAAACCATGTAAATTCCTTTCCCTTCAAAGATAAAGGGAAGACCTTCTTCTTAATAACATCCTCGGGCATACCTGCAAGCTTAAATAATCCACAAACTTCATCCATAGATTAGGTGCATATCGGGATGTAATGTTCCATCTCCTGTAAAAGGATTAGCTAGCAGTTTCTCTATCATACCCGAAGGAATTTTAAAGTAAACATTTTTAGTAGGTTGAGGAGCAACTCTTTGCTCTATTGGTCAGGGTGAAGATACCCCGAACAAGCCCCTCAAAGGAATATTTTCCATAGTAACAAGTGACAATAAATTTCAGCACACTATATAAATTTTTCCTTACCAAATTCCACCTATCAAAGGCGCTTCACTCCCCGGAAACGGCGCCAGAAAAGAGTCTTGATGACCCAAAAGTATAGGGAATCTATTGTAGTCCTTTCGATAAGTAAGAGTGTCGAACCCAACGAGGAGCAGAAGGAAATGACAAGAAGTTTTTAGTAAGGTATTCTCTGCAAGCACTGAAATTATCGGTAACAGATAGTTTTGTGATAAGGTAATTCGTAATGGGTAACAAGTAACAAAAGTAAACAAGGTGCAGCTAGGTGGCCCAATACTTTTTGTAGCAAAGGACAAGCCTGGACAAACTCTTATATAAAGGAAAGCGCTCCCGAGGACACATGTGAATTGTCGTCAAGCTAGTTTTCATCATGCTCATATGATTCGCGTTCGTTACTTTGATAATTTGATATGTGGGTGGACCGGTGCTTGGGTACTACCCTTCCTTGGACAAGCATCCCACTTACGATTAACCCCCCTCGCAAGCATCCACAACTATGAAAGAAGAATTAAGGTAAACCTAACAATAGCATGAAACATATGGATCCAAATCAACCCCTTACGAAGCAACACATAAACTAGAGTTTAAGATTCTGTCACTCTAGCAACCCATCATCTACGTATTACTTCCCAATACCTTCCCCTAGGCCCAAACAATGATGACATGTCATGTAGTCGACGTTCACATAACACCACTAGAGGAAAGACAACATACATCTCATCAAAATATCGAACGAATACCAAATTCACATGACTACTTATAACAAGACTTCTCCCATGTCCTCAGGAACAAATGTAAATACTCACAAATCATATTCATGTTCATAATCAGAGGGGTATTAATGTGCATAAAGGATCTGAACATATAATCTTCCACCGAATAAACCAACTAGCATCGACTACAAGGAGTAATCAACACTACTAGCAACCCACATTTACCAATCTGAGGTTTTGAGACAAAGATTGGATACAAGAGATGAACTAGGGTTTGAGAGGAGATTGTGCTGGTGAAGATGTTGATGGAGATTGACTCCCTCCCAATGAGAGGATCGATGGTGATGACGACGTTGGTGACGATTTCCCCCCTCTTGGAGGGATGTTTCCCCGGTAGAACAGCTCCGCCAGAGCCCTAGATTGGTTCCGCCAAGGTTCCACCTCGAGACAACGACGCTTCGTCACGAAAGCTTCGTTCTGATTTTTTCCAGGGCAAAAGACACCTTATACCAGAAGATGGGCATCGGGGGGCTTCCAGGTGGCCCACGAGGCAGGGGGCGCGCCTAGGGGGGTAGGGCACGCCCTCCACCCTCGTGGACAGTGGGTGGCCTCCCTCTGGTGCTTTCTTCGCCCAATATTTTTAATATATTCCAAAACTGACTTTCATGGAGTTTCAGGACTTTTGGAGTTGTGCAGAATAGGTCTCTAATATTTGCTCCTTTTCCAGCCCAGAATTCCAGCGGGCGGCATTCTCCCTCTTCATGTAAACCTTGTAAAATAAGAGAGAAAAGGCCTAAGTATTGTGACATAATGTGTAATAACATCCTGTAGTGCAATAAGTATTGATATAAAAGCATGATGCAAAATGGATGTATCAGCATCGTCACCTCGTCCTTAGCCAATCTTCTCTTAATCCGTAGCCCATGTTTTGAGTTGCAAATATTAGCAATAGAACCAGTATCAAATACCCAGGCGCTAATGCGAGCATTAGTAAGGTACACATCAATAACATGTATATCAAATATACCTTTGACTTTTCCATCCTTCTTATCCGCCAAATACTTGGGGCAGTTCCGCTTCCAGTGACCAGTCCCTTTGTAGTAGAAGCACTCAGTCTTAGGCTTAGGTCCAGACTTGGGCTTCTTCACTTGAGCAGAAACTTGCTTGCCGTTCTTTTTGAAGTTCCCCTTCTTCCATTTGCCCTTCTTCTTGAAACTAGTGGTCTTGTTGACCATCAACACTTGATGCTCCTTCTTGATTTCTACCCGCGCAACTTTTAGCATCGCGAAGAGCTCGGGAATTGTCTTATCCATCCCTTGCATATTATATTTCATCATGAAGCTTTTGTAGCTTGGTGGCAGTGATTGAAGAACTCTGTCAATGACACTATCATTAGGAAGCTTAACTTCCAGTTGAGTCAAGTGGTTGTGGTACCCAGACATTCTGAGTATATGTTCACTGACAGAACTATTCTCCTCCATCTTGTAGCTATAGAACTTATTGGAGACTTCATATCTCTCAATTCGGGCATTTTCTTGAAATATTAACTTCAACTCCTGGAACATCTCATATGCTCCATTACGTTCAAAACGATGTTGAAGTCCCGATTCTAAGCCGTATAGCATGGCACACTAAACTATCGAGTAGTCATCAGCTTTGTCTGCCAGACGTTCATAACATCTGGTGTTGCTCCTGCAGCGGGCTTTGCACCTAGCGGTGCTTCCAGGACGTAATTATTCTGTGCAGCAATGAGGATAATCCTCAAGTTACGGACCCAGTCCGTGTAGTTGCTACCATCAACTTTCAACTTAGCTTTCTCTAGGAACACATTAAAATTCAATGGAACAACAACACGAGCCATTTATCTACAATAACATAGACATGCAAAATACTATCAGGTACTAAGTTCATGATAAATTAAAGTTCAGTTAACCATATTACTTAAGAACTCCCACTTAGATAGATATCCCTCTAGTCATCTAAATGATCACGTGATCCATATCAACTAAACCATGTCTGATCATCACGTGAGATGGAGTAGTTTTCAATGGTGAACATCACTATGTTGATCATATCTACTATATGATTCACGCTCGACCTTTCGGTCTCAGTGTTCCAAGGCCATATCTACATATGCTAGGCTCGTCAAGTTTAACCCGAGTATTCTGTTTGTGCAAAAATGGCTTGCACCCGTTGTATGTGAATGTAGAGCTTATCAGACCCAATCATCACGTGGTGTCTCGGCACGACAAACTGTAGCAACGGTGCATACTCAGGGAGAACACTTATACCTTGAAATTTAGTGAGAGATCATCTTATAATGCTACCACCGTACTAAGCAAAATAAGATCCAAAAAGGATAAACATCACATGCAATCAATATAAGTGATATGATATGGCCATCATCATCTTGTGCCTTTGATCTCCATCTCCAAAGCACCATCATGATCACCATCATCACCGACTTGACACCTTGATCTCCATCGTAGCATCGTTGTCGTATCGCCAACTATTGCTTCCATGACTATCGCTACCATTTAGTGACAAAGTAAAGCAATTACATGGTGATTGCAATTCATACAATAAAGCGACAACCATATGGCTCCTGCCAGTTGCCGATAACTGTGTTACAAAACATGATCATCTCATACAACAATTTATATAATCACGTCTTGACCATATCACATCACAACATATCCTGCAAAAACAAGTTAGATGTCCTCTACTTTGTTGTTGCAAGTTTTACGTGGCTGCTACGGGCTTAGAAAGAACCGTTCTTACCTACGGCATAAAAACCACAATGTGGTATAGTGATTGCTTTTTGATCTTCAGAAAGAACCCTATTCATTGAATCCGATTCAACTAAAGTTAGAGAAACAAACACCTGCCAGCCACATGTGTGCAAAGCACATCGGTAGAACCAGTCTCATGAATGCGGTCATGTAATGCCGGTCCAGGCCGCTTCATCCAACAATACCGCCGAATCAAGAGAACAACTAATGACGACAAGCAATATGTATATACCCATGCCCACAACTCCTTTGTGTTCTACTCATGCATATAACATCTACGCATAGACCTGGCTCTGAGACCACTGTTGGGGAACGCAGTATTTCAAAAAAATTCATACGATCACGCAAGATCTATCTAGGAGATGCATAGCAATGAGAGGGGAGAGTGTGTTTACGTACCCTCATAGACCGAATGCAGAAGAGTTAAGTAAAGCTGTTGATGTAGTCGAACGTCTTCGCGATCCAATCGATCAAGTACCAAACGCATGACACCTCCGCGATCTACACACGTTCAGCTCGGTGACGTCCCTTGAACTCTAGATCCAGCTGAGGCCAAGGGAGAGTTTTGTCAGCACGATGGCATGTTGACGATGATGATGAAGTTACCGATGCAGGGCTTTGCCTAAGCACTACGACAATATGATCGAGGTGGAAATCTATGGAGGGGGCACTTCACACGGCTAAGAAATCAACTTGTGTGTCTATGCGGTGCCCCCTCCCCCATATATAAAGGATGGGAGGAGGGGGCCAGCCGGCCTCATGGGGCACGCCCCAAGGGGGGAATCCTACTCCTACTAGGAGTAGGTTCCCCCCTTTCGTAGTCCAACTAGGAGGGGAAGGAAAGAGGAAGAGGGAGAGAAGCAAAGAGGGGCCACCCCCAAATTCGAATTGGGCTTGGGGGGAGGGGTGCCTCCACCTAGCCATCTCCTCCTCTCTTCCACTAAGGCCCAAGAAGGCCCGTTAACCCTCCGGGGGGTTTCGGTAACCCACTGGTACTCCGGAAAATGCTCGAACCTATCTGAAACCTTTCCGGTGTCCAAACATATCCTTCCAATATATCAATATTTATGTCTCGACCATTTCGAGACTCCTCATCATGTCCGTGATCACATCCGGGACTCTAAACAACCTTCGGTACATCAAATCACATAACTCATAATACATATCGTCATTGAATGTTAAACATGCGGACCCTACGGGTTCGAGAACTATGTAGACATGGCCGAGACTCATCTTCGGTCAATAACCAATAGCGGAACCTAGATGCTCATATTGGTTCCTACATATTCTACGAAGATCTTCATCGATCAAACCGCATAACAACATACGTTGTTCCCTTTGTCATCGGTATGTTACTTGCCTGAGATTCGATCGTCGATATCATCATACCTAGTTCAATCTCGTCACCGGCAAGTCTCTTTACTTGTTCCGTAATGCATCATCATGTAACTAACTCATTAGTCACATTGCTTGCAAGGCTTATATTGATGTGCATTACCGAGAGGGCCCAGAGATACCTCTTCGACAATCGAGTGATAAATCCTAATCTCGATCTACGCCAACTCAACAAACACCATCGGAGACACCTATAGAGCATCTTTATAATCACCTAGTTACGTTGTGACGTTTGATAGCACACTAAGTGTTCCTCCGGTATTCGGGAGTTGCATAATCTCATAGTCACAGGAACATGTATAAGTCATGAAGAAAGCAATAGCAATAAACTAAACGATCATAGTGCTAAGCTAAAAGATGGGTGTCTAGCACATCATTCTCTAATGATGTGATCCCATTCATCAAATGACAACACATGTCCATGGCTAGGAAACTTAACCATCTTTGATTAACGATGTAGTCAAGTAGAGGCATACTAGGGACACTTTGTTTGCCTATGTATTCACACATGTACTAAGTTTCCGGTTAATACAGTTCTAGCATGAATAATAAACATTTATCATGATATAAGGAAATATAAATAACAACTTTATTATTGCCTCTAGGGAATATTTCCTTCAGTTTTGAGTGAGCTCTTTCATGTGAAGGTAGTTGATGTTGTGTTGTCACCATATGATTTTGCCGTTGTAGACTTCGAGAATCATGTGGCAATTTGGATGAAGAAACCAGTTTGGTTGTTCCATTCATTGGCCATTCTTGAAATTCAGCTGCATTGCAGGGAGCTCAACCGAGGTGTTGTACACTGTTGCTCTTGCTATTTGGCACATGCTTCAGTTGTAGGTTGCTTCAAAGATAGTACCTAGCGCATTTGTGCAATGATCTTTGCATCAGGTGGAGAACTGGCTCATTGTTAAATGGTTCCTTTTAATTGCCTATTGTCGCTGAGCGTTCCCATTGTGATGATTGGTTGCCAATGCTTCTTTGGCTCATTCATGGTAATTGAATTTGTGCTGCTTTTGGCAAACTGGAATTTCAAATCAATGATATATTTCTGCTACTGTGTTTACAGATTTCTGCCCTGATTTTGTAGAAACTAAGTGGTTGTCATGATCTTTGTCAAATGTGTTTGCATTTACAGTAATGTAAATGTATGTTTCCTAATTCATGATATGTCGATAGTAGGTAGGGTTGCGTGGCGAGGCAAGGTAGTTTCTTGCTGGGGTGGACGAGTTGCCTCCATCTTGGGATCCAGTTGTCAAGCCTAATTTCGGTAATGTACACAAGCTTTTTGGCCTTGATACGTCTCCAACGTATCTATAATTTTTTATTGTTCCGTGCTATTAAATTATCTGTTATGGATGTTTAATGGGCTTTATTATGCATTTTTATATTTTTTTGGGACTAACCTATTAACCGAAGGCCCAATGCAAATTGCTGTTTTTTGCCTATTTCAGTGTTTCACAGAAAAGGAATATCAAACGGAATCCAAACAGAAAGAAACCTTCGCGAGGATCGTTTTTGGAACAAACGCAATCCAGGAGACTTGGAGTGGACGTCAAGGAAGCAGCGAGGAAGCCACGAGGCAAGAGGGCGTGCCTAGGGGGGTGGGCATGCCCCCACCCTCGTGGGCCCCTCGCAGCTCCACCGACCTACTTCTTTCGCCTATATATACTCATATACCCTGAAAACATCCAGGAGCACCATGAAACCCTATTTCCACCGTCGCAACCTTCTGTATCCATGAGATCCCATCTTGGGGCCTTTTCCGGTGCTCCGTCGGAGGGGGCATCGATCACGGAGGGCTTCTACATCAACACCATAGCCTCTCCGATGATGTGTGAGTAGTTTACCACAGACCTTCGGGTCCAGAGTTATTAGCTAGATGGCTTCTTATCTCTCTTTGGATCTCAATACAAAGTTCTCCTCAATTCTCTTGGAGATCTATTCGATGTAATTCTTTTTGCGGTGTGTTTGTCGAGATCCAATGAATTGTGGGTTCATGATCAAGATTATCTAGGAACAATATTTGGTTCTTCTCTGAATTTTTATATGCATGATTTAAATATCTTTGCAAGTCTCTTCGAATTATCAGTTTGGTTTGGCCTACTAGATTGATCTTTCTTGCAATGGGAGAAGTGCTTAGCTTTGGGTTCAATCTTGCGGTGTCCTTTCCTAGTGACAGCAGGGGCAGCAAAGGCATGTATTGTATTGTTGCAATTGAGGATAAAAATATGGGGTTTATATCATATTGCTTGAGTTTATCCCTCTACATCATGTCATCTTGCCTAATGCGTTACTTTGTTCTTGTGAACTTAATACTCTAGATGCATGCTGGATAGCGGTCGATGTGTGGAGTAATAGTAGTAGATGCAGAATCGTTTCAGTCTACTTGTCACAGACGTGATGCCTATATACATGATCATGCCTAGATATTCTCATAACTATGAACTTCTCTATCAATTGCTCGACGGTAATTTGTTCACCCACAGTAGAATATGCTATCTTGAGAGAGGCCACTAGTGAAACCTATGGCCCCCGGGTATATTCTCCATTATATTATTTCCCGTCAACTAGCTATTTCTGTCGCCATTTAATTTGCAATCTTTACTTTTCAATCTATACAACAAAAATACCAAAAATATTAATCTTATTATCTTTACCAGATGTCACTTTTGCAAGTGGCCGTTAAGGGACTGACAACCCCTTTATCGCATTGGTTGCAAGGTTCTTGATTGTTTGTGCAGGTACGAGGGACTTGCGTGTAATCTCCTACTGGATTGATACTTTGGTTCTCAAAAACTGAGGGAAATACTTACGCTACTTTGCTGCATCACCCTTTCCTCTTCAAGGGAAAACCAACGCATGCTTCAGAGGTAGCAAGAAGGATTTCTGGTGCCGTTGCCGGGGATATCTAAGCCAAGTAAAGACACACCAAGTACCCATCACAAACTCTTATCCCTCGCATTACATTATTTGTCATTTGCCTCTTGTTTTCCTCTCCCCCACTTCTAAAACAATTTTCGAAAACCTTTGTCGTTTCTTCGCCTTCTTCCTATATGTATCTTTGTTTGTGTTTCCATGTGCCTTCTATTTGCTTGCATCTTTGCTTGCTAAAAATCTATTGATATGGATCCACTTAAAGTGTTCTACTTTGATCATCTTCGATCCTTATGCGCTCGTGCTGAAACCCCAACTAGCCTAGTTGATGGGAAATCTTTAGATGAGCATGCTCATTTTATGCGTCACCGTTTGTCTGAAAAAGGGAGACTCTTATGGGATCAAATAAACAGATTGCTATGTTATGCTTGGAATCTTTGTGAAATTTATGATTTTACTTGTTGCTCTAAGAACCCTAAAAAACACCTACCCTACCTATGTGAGTTTAATGATAATGAAATCTTATCTTCTTATGCAAAGGGTGTTTATAGTTACTATGATATCGAACAAATTGAAGAATTTGTTGCTTTTAAGGGTGCTTATGAAGTTGCTTCTTTGATTGAAAAGTATGATATTACTCTCTACGAATCTGAAAATTTTGACATACTTAAATATTGCTATGAAAACTATGCTCATAATGTCTATGTCAAAGAATTTACTAAAAGAATGACCATTGTGTTGGAAGGAAATAATGATATGCATGAATCTATAGATAATTATGATTCCGATGATTTGATTGAAATATCCCTTGATGAACATGATGCTTGCTATTCTTGTGGCCATGATGCCAATATTTATGGAGATGAATTTGCTATAGTTCCTTATGTTAAACATGAGATTATTGCTTTTGCACCCATACTCGATAGCTCCTTGAATAAAAAGCATGATGGCAATGATATTATTATAAATTCTATTAATGTCAATTGTGTTAATGATATGCAAAACCCTAAGCTTGGGGATGCTAGTTTTGCTATGTCCACTACTTGTTGCAATGATCATGATTGGGGTGATTCTTCTTACAATCTTGAAAATTTATTTAAGCCCCATGACGAATATGAGATTGATAATAATGTTTGCAATAATACTGAAAGTGGGTTTGGAAGAGTGTCAACTTCAGATCCCACATATTGGGATAATGTTCAATCTTATGAATTTTTTGATAAAAGTGGGTTTGGAGAGGTCATGACTTTAGTTAATGTTAATCCCACTATTTTGGAAGAGTGTCAACTTTGCATACATGTGGATCGTGTTAAGAATATGTTTTGTGATAGCTATATTGTTGAATTTGCTTATGATCCTACATGTAATTATTATGAGAGAGGAAAATATGGTTGTAGAAATTTTCATGTTACTAAATTACCTCTCGTTATGTTGAGATTGCTATTGTTTCTTTCCGCTTCCTTGCACATGCTAGTTTTTGCTTGCTTAATAATTGTTTGCCTATAATATGCCTATGCATAGTAAGTATGTTAGACTTAGATGTGTTTGTCACATGTTTTATGATGCTCTCTTTGTGCTTCAATTCTTGTCTTTCATGTGAGCATCTTTGAAATCTCTATGCCTAGCTAAGGGCGTTAAACGACAGCGCTTGTTGGGAGGCAACCCAATTTTATTTTTTGTTTCTTGTTTTCGTTCCTGTTTAGTAATAAATAAACCTCTGTTATGATTGTGTTTTTATGTTTTAATTAGTGTTTGTGCCAAGTAAAACCTTTAGGATCTTCTAGGATGATTGTTGTTTGATCTTGCTGAAAAAACAGAAAGTATGCGCTCACGAGAATAATTTTAATTTTTAACCAGAGAGCGATAAAATACCAATTCCAGTTGCAGTAGATTAATATACAAATTACCCAGGTTTTCCTAATTTTGTAGAAGTTTTGGAGTTACAGAAGTATTCGAACCCTACAGATTGCTACAGACCGTTCTGTTTTTTGACAGATTCTGTTTTTCGTGTGTTGTTTGCTTATTTTGATGAATCTATGGCTAGTATCGGGGGGTATGAACCATAGAGAAGTTGGAATACAGTAGGTTTAACACCAATATAAATAAATAATGAGTTCATTACAGTACCTTAAAGTGGTGATTTGTTTCTCTATACTAACGGAGCTGATGAGATTTTCTGTTGTGAAGTTTTCAAGTTTTGGGTAAAGATTTGATGGATTTTGGAACAAGGAGTGGCAAGAGCCTAAGCTTGGGGATACCCAAGGAATCCCAAGGTAAAATTTAAGGACAACCAAAAGCCTAAGCTTGGGGATGCCCTGGAAGGCATCCCCTCTTTCGTCTTCGTCCATCGGTAACTTTACTTGAGGCTATATTTTTATTCACCACATGATATGTGTTTTTCTTAGAGTATCTTGTATGATTTTTGTCTTTGCTTTTTAGTTTACCACAATCATCCTTGCTGTACACACCTTTTGGAGAGACACACATGAATCGGAATTTATTAGAATACTCTATGTGCTTCACTTATATCTTTTGAGCTAGATAATTTTGCTCTAGTGCTTCACTTATATCTTTTAGAGCATGGTGGTGGTTTTATTTTATAGAAATTATTGATCTCTCATGCTTAACTTATATCATTTTGAGAGTCTTTTAGAATATCATGGTAATTTGCGTTGGCTATAAAATTAGTCCTAATATGATAGGCATCCAAGATGGGTATAATAAAAACTTTCATAGAAAGTGCATTGAATACTACGAGGAGTTTGATACTTGATGATTGTTTTGAGATATGAAGATGGTAATATTAGAGTCGTGCTAGTTGAGTAGTTGTGAATTTGAGAAATACTTGTGTTGAAGTTTGCAAGTCCCGTAGCATGCACGTATGGTGACCGTTGTGTGACAAATTTGAAACACAAGGTGTTCTTTGATTGTCATCCTTATGAGTGGCGGTCGGGGATGAGCGATGATCTTTTCCTACCAATCTATCCCCATTAGGAGCATGCGCGTAATGCTTGGTTTTTGATGACTTGTAGATTTTGCAATAAGGATGTGAGTTCTTTATGACTAATGTTGAGTCCATGGATTATACACACTCTCACCTTTCAATCATTGCTAGCCTATTCGGTACCGTGCATTTCCCTTTCTCACCTTGAGAGTTGGTGTAAACTTCACCTTGAGACTACACGCAAGTCCCTCGTACCTACACAAACAAATAAGAACCTCGCAACCAATGCGATAAAGGGGTTGTCAATGCCTTCACGGGCACTTACGAGTGTGAGATATGATAGAGATAATAATAGTAAGATAAATATTTTTGGTATTTTTATGATATAGATTTGAAAGTAAAGATTGCAAAATAAAATAGGTTGGAAACTTATATGATAAAAGATAGACCTGGGGGCCATAAGTTTCACTAGTGGCTTCTCTCAAGATAGGATAAGTATTACAATGGGTGAACAAATTACTGTCGAGCAATTGATAGAAAAGTGCATAATTATGAGAATATCTAGGCATGATCATTTATATAGGCATCACGTCCGCGACAAGTAGACCGAAACGATTATGCATCTACTACTATCACTCCACACATCGACCGCTATCCAGCATGCATCTAGAGTATTAAGTTCATAAGAACAGAGTAACACATTAGGCAAGATGACATGATGTAGAGGGATAAACTCAAGCAATATGATATAAACCCCATCTTTTTATCCTTGATGGCAAGAATACAATACGTGCCTTGCTGTCCCTGCTATCACTGGGAAAGGACACCGCAAGATTGAACCCAAAGCTAAGCACTTCTCCCATTGCAAGAAAGATCAATATAGTAGGCCAAACCAAACTGATAATTCGAAGAGACTCGCAAAGATAACCAATCATACATAAAATATTTCAGAGAAGAATCAAATATTGTTCATAGATAAACTTGATCATAAACCCACAATTCATCGGATCTCAACAAACACACCGTAAAAAGAGTTACATCAAATAGATCTCCAAGAAGATCGAGGAGAACATTGTATTGAGATCCAAAGAGAGAGAAGAAGCCATCTAGCTAATAACTATGGACCCGAAGGTCTGTGGTAAACTACTCACACATCATCGGAGAGGCTATGGTGTTGATGTAGAAGCCCTCCGTGATCGATTCCCCCTCCGGCGGAGCTCCGGAAAAGGCCCCAAGATGGGATCTCTTGGGTACAGAAGGTTGCGGTGGTGGAAATAGGGTTTCGTGGTGCTCCTCGATGTTTTCGGGGTATATGGATATATATAGGAGGAAGAAGTAGGTCAGTGGAGATGCGAGGGGCCCACGAGGGCGGGGGGCGTGCCCAGGGGGGCAGGCGCGCCTCCCTGCCTCGTGGCCACCTCGTTTCTTTCTTGACGTCTAGTCCAAGTCCCCTGGATCACGTTTGTTCCAAAAATAACTCTGCCGAAGGTTTCATTCCGTTTGGATTCCATTTGATATTCCTTTTTCTATGAAACACTGAAATAGGCAAAAAACAACAATTTGCACTGGGCCTTGGGTTAGTAGGTTAGTCCCGAAAATAATATAAAAGTGTATAAATAAGCCCACGAACATCCAAAACAGATAATATAATAGCTATTGGAAATATGCCCTAGAGGCAATAATAAAATGGTTATTCTTATATTTCTTTGTTCATGATAATTGTCTATTGTTCATGCTATAATTGTGTTATCCGGAAATCGTAATACATGTGTGAATACATAGACCACAACATGTCCCTAGTGAGCCTCTAGTTGACTAGCTCGTTGATCAAAAGATAGTCATGGTTTCCTAACTATGGACATTGGATGTCATTGATAACGGGATCACATCATTAGGAGAATGATGTGATGGACAAGACCCAATCCTAAGCATAGCTTAAAGATCGTGTAGTTCGTTTGCTAGAGCTTTTCCGAATGTCAAGTATCATTTCCTTAGACCATGAGATTGTGCAACTCCCGGATACCGTAGGAGTGCTTTGGGTGTGCCAAACGTCACAACGTAACTGGGTGACTATAAAGGTACACTACAGGTATCTCCGAAAGTGTCTGTTGGGTTGGCACGAATCGAGACTGGGATTTGTCACTCCGTATGACGGAGAGGTATCTCTGGGCCCACTCGGTAATGCATCATCATAATGAGCTCAATGTGACCAAGTGGTTGATCACGGGATCATGCATTACGGTACGAGTAAAGTGACTTGCCGGTAACGAGATTGAACGAGGTATTGGGATACCGACGATCGAGTCTCGGGAAAGTAACGTACCGATTGACAAAGGGAATTGTATACAGATTGATTGAATCCTCGACATCGTGGTTCATCCGATGAGATCATCGAGGAGCATGTGGGAGCCAACATGGGTATCCAGATCCCGATGTTGGTTATTGACCGGAGATTCGTCTTGGTCATGTCTGCGTGTCTCCCGAACCCGTAGGGTCTACACACTTAAGGTTCGGTGACACTAGGGTTGTTGAGATATTAGTATACGGTAACCCGAAAGTTTTTAGGAGTCCCGGATGAGACCTCGGACGTCACGAGGAGTTCCGGAATGGTCCGGAAGTGAAGATTTATATATAGGAAGTCAAGTTTCGGCCATCGGGAAAGTTTCGGGGGTACTCGGTATTGTACCGGGACCACCGGAAGGGTCCCGGGGGTCCACCGGGTGGGGCCACCTATCCCGGAGGGCCCCATGGGCTGAAGTGGGAGGGGAACCAGCCCCTAGTGGGCTGGTGCGCCCCCCTTGGGCCTCCCCCTGCGCCTAGGGTTGGAAACCCTAGGGGTGGGGGGCGCCCCACTTGGCTTGGGGGGCAAGCCACCTCCTTGGCCGCCGCCCCCCCTTGGAGATTGGATCTCCTAGGGCCGGCGCCCCCTAGGGACCCTATATATAGTGGGGAGGAGGGAGGGCAGCCGCACCCTAGCCCCTGGCCTCTCCCTCTCCCTCCCGTGACACTCCTCCCTCTCCCTGTGCTTGGCGAAGCCCTGCCGAGATCACCGTTGCTTCCACCACCATGCCGTCGTGCTGCTGGATCTTCATCAACCTCTCCTTCCCCCTTGCTGGATCAAGTTGGAGGAGACGTCTTCCCAACCGTACGTGTGTTGAACGCGGAGGTGCCATCCGTTCGGCGCTAGGTCATCGGTGATTTGGATCACGACGAGTACGACTCCATCAACCCCGTTCTCTTGAACGCTTCCGCACGCGATCTACAAGGGTATGTAGATGCACTCCTTTCTCCCTCGTTGCTAGATGACTCCATAGATTGATCTTGGTGATGCGTAGAAAATTTTAAAATTCTGCTACGTTCCCCAACAGTGGCATCATGAGCTAGGTCTATGCGTAGTTTCTATGCACGAGTTGAACACAAAGCAGTTGTGGGCGTCGATATTGTCAATTTGCTTGCCGTTACTAGTCTTATCTTGATTCGGCGGCATCGTGGGATGAAGCGGCCCGGACCGACCTTACACGTACGCTTACGTGAGACTGGTTCCACCGATTGACATGCACTAGTTGCATAAGGTGGCTGGCGGGTGTCTGTCTCTCCCACTTTAGTCGGATCGGATTCGATGAAAAGGGTCCTTATGAAGGGTAAATAGAAATTGGCATATCACGTTGTGGTTTTGGCGTAGGTAAGAAACGTTCTTGCTAGAAACCTATAGCAGCCACGTAAAAAACTTGCAACAACAATTAGAGGACGTCTAACTTGTTTTTGCAGCATGTGCCGTGTGATGTGATATGGCCAAAAGGATGTGATGAATGATATATGTGATGTATGAGATTGATCATGTTCTTGTAATAGGAATCACGACTTGCATGTCGATGAGTATGACAACCGGCAGGAGCCATAGGAGTTGTCTTTATTTATTTATGACCTGCGTGTCAACATAAACGTCATGTAATTACTTTACTTTATTGCTAAAGTGTTAGCCATAGTAGTAGAAGTAATAGATGACGAGACAACTTCAAGAAGACACGATGATGGAGATCATGGTGTCATGCCGGTGACAATGATGATCATGGAGCCCCGAAGATGGAGATCAAAAGGAGCAAATGATATTGGCCATATCATGTCACTATTTGATTGCATGTGATGTTTATCATGTTTTACATCTTATTTGCTTAGAACGACGGTAGCTTAAATAAGATGATCCCTCGTAATAATTTCAAGAAAGTGTTCCCCCTAACTGTGCACCGTTGCGAAGGTTCATTGTTTCGAAGCACCACGTGATGATCGGGTGTGATAGATTCTAACGTTCGAATACAACGGGTGTAAGCCAGATTTACACACGCAATACACTTAGGTTGACTTGAGAGCCTAGCATGTACAAACATGGACTCAGAACACAGAAGACCGAAAGGTCGAGCATGAGTCGTATAGAAGATACGATCAACATGAAGATGTTCACCGATGTTGACTAGTCCGTCTCACGTGATGATCGGACACGGCCTAGTTGACTCGGATCATGTTTCACTTAGATGACTAGAGGGATGTCTATCTGAGTGGGAGTTCATTGAATAATTTGATTAGATGAACTTAATTATCATGAACTTAGTCTAAAATCTTTACACTATGTCTTGTAGATCAAATGGCCCACGCTAATGTTGCCCTCAACTTCAACGCGTTCCTAGAGAAAACCAAGCTGAAAGATGATGGCAGCAACTATACGGACTGGGTCCGGAACCTGAGGATCATCCTCATAGCTGCCAAGAAAGATTATGTCCTAGAAGCACCGCTAGGTGACGCACCCATCCCAGAGAACCAAGACGTTATGAACGCTTGGCAGTCACGTGCTGATGATTACTCCCTCGTTCAGTGCGGCATGCTTTACAGCTTAGAACCGGGGCTCCAAAAGCGTTTTGAGAGACACGGAGCATATGAGATGTTCGAAGAGCTGAAAATGGTTTTCCAAGCTCATGCCCGGGTCGAGAGATATGAAGTCTCCGACAAGTTCTTCAGCTATAAGATGGAGGAAAATAGTTCTGTCAGTGAGCACATACTCAAAATGTCTGGGTTGCATAACCGCTTGACTCAGCTGGGAGTTAATCTCCTGGATGACGCGGTCATTGACAGAATCCTTCAGTCGCTTCCACCGAGCTACAAGAGCTTTGTGATGAACTTCAATATGCAGGGGATGGAAAAGACCATTCCTGAGGTATATTCAATGCTGAAATCAGCGGAGGTGGAAATCAAAAAGGAACATCAAGTGTTGATGGTGAATAAAACCACTAAGTTCAAGAAAGGCAAGGGTAAGAAGAACTTCAAGAAGGACGGCAAGGGGGTTGCCGCGCCCGGTAAGCAAGCTGCCGGGAAGAAGCCAAAGAATGGACCCAAGCCCGAGACTAAGTGTTTTTATTGCAAGGGAAGTGGTCACTGGAAGCGAAACTGCCCCAAATACTTAGCGGACAAGAAGGCCGGCAACACTAAAGGTATATGTGATATACATGTAATTGATGTGTACCTTACCAGTGCTCGTAGTAGCTCCTGGGTATTTGATACCGGTGCGGTTGCTCACATTTGTAACTCAAAGCAGGAGCTGCGGAATAAGCGGAGACTGGCGAAGGACAAGGTGACGATGCGCGTCGAGAATGGTTCCAAGGTCGATGTGATCGCCGTCGCCACGCTGCCTCTACATTTACCTATGGGATTAGTTTTAAACCTCAATAATTGTTATTTAGTGCCAGCTTTGAGCATGAACATTGTATCAGGATCTCGTTTAATTCGAGATGGCTACTCATTTAAATCCGAGAATAATGGTTGTTCTATTTATATGAGAGATATGTTTTATGGTCATGCTCCGCTGGTGAATGGTTTATTCTTAATGAATCTCGAGCATAATGTTACACATATTCATAGTGTGAATACCAAAAGATGTAAGGTTGATAATGATAGTCCCACATACTTGTGGCACTGCCGCCTTGGTCACATAGGTGTCAAACGCATGAAGAAGCTCCATGCAGATGGACTTTTGGAGTCTCTTGATTATGAATCATTTGACACGTGCAAACCATGCCTCATGGGTAAAATGACCAAGACTCCGTTCTCAGGAACAATGGAGCGAGCAACCAACTTATTGGAAATCATACATACTGATGTGTGCGGTCCAATGAGTGTTGAGGCTCGCGGTGGCTATCGTTATGTTCTCACCCTCACTGACAACTTGAGTAGATATGGGTATGTCTACTTAATGGAACACAAGTCTGATACCTTTGAAAAGTTCAAGGAATTTCAGAGTGAGGTTGAGAATCAACATGACAAGAAAATCAAGTTCTTGCGATCAGATCGTGGGGGAGAATACTTGAGTCACGAATTTGGCACACACTTAAGGAAATGTGGAATAGTTTCACAACTCACGCCGCCTGGAACACCTCAGCATAATGGTGTGTCCGAACGTCGTAATCGCACTCTATTGGATATGGTGCGATCTATGATGTCTCTTACCGATTTACCGCTGTCATTTTGGGGCTATGCTTTAGAGACTGCCGCATTCACTTTAAATAGGCTCCGTCGAAATCCGTTGAGACAACACCATATGAATTATGGTTTGGGAAGAAACCTAAGCTGTCGTTTCTAAAAGTTTGGGGATGCGATGCTTATGTCAAGAAACTTCAACCTGAAAAGCTCGAACCCAAATCGGAAAAATGCGTCTTCATAGGATACCCTAAAGAAACTATTGGGTATACCTTCTACCTCAGATCCGAAGGCAAGATCTTTGTTGCCAAGAATGGATCCTTTCTAGAGAAAGAGTTTCTCTCGAAAGAAATAAATGGGAGGAAAGTAGAACTTGATGAAGTATTACCTCTTGAACCGGAGAGTGGCGCAGCTCAGGAAATTGTTCCGGACGTGCCTGCACTGACTAGAGAGGAAGTTAATGATGATGATCATGAAACTTCAGATCAAGTTGCTACTGAACTTCGTAGGTCCACAAGAACACGTTCCACACCAGAGTGGTACGGCAACCCTCTCTTGGAAATCATGTTGTTGGACAACAGTGAACCTTCGAACTATGAAGAAGCGATGGCGGGCCCAGATTCCGACAAATGGCTGGAAGCCATGAAATCCGAGATAGGATCCATGTATGAAAACGAAGTATGGACTTTGACTGACTTGCCCGATGATCGGCGAGCCATAGAAAATAAATGGATCTTTAAGAAGAAGACAGACGCGGATGGTATTGTAACCATCTATAAAGCTCGGCTTGTCGCTAAGGGTTATCGACAAGTTCAAGGGGTTGACTACGATGAGACTTTCTCACCCGTAGCGAAGCTGAAGTCCGTCCGAATCATGTTAGCAATTGCCGCATTCTATGATTATGAGATATGGCAAATGGATGTCAAAACGGCATTCCTTAATGGTTTCCTTAAGGAAGAATTGTATATGATGCAGCCGGAAGGTTTTGTCGATCCTAAGAATGCTGACAAGGTGTGCAAGCTCCAACGCTCGATTTATGGGCTGGTGCAAGCATCTCGGAGTTGGAACATTCGTTTTGATGAGATGATCAAAGCGTTTGGGTTTACGCAGACTTATGGAGAAGCCTGCATTTACAAGAAAGTGAGTGGGAGCTCTGTAGCATTTCTCATATTGTATATGGATGACATACTGTTGATGGGAAATGATATAGAATTCTTAGAAAGCATAAAGGCCTACTTGAACAAGTGTTTTTCAATGAAGGATCTTGGAGAAGCTGCTTATATATTAGGCATCAAGATCTATAGAGATAGATCGAGACGCCTCACTGGTCTTTCACAGAGTACGTACCTTGACAAGATATTGAAGAAGTTCAAAATGGATCAGTCAAATAAGGGGTTCTTGCGTGTATTGCAAGGTACGAGATTGAGCACGGCTCAATGCCCGACCATGGCAGAAGATATAGAAAAGATGAGTGTCGCCCCCTATGCCTCTGCCATAGGGTATATCATGTATGCTATGCTGTGTACCAGACCTGATGTAAACCTTGCCGTAAGTTTGGTAGGAAGGTACCAAAGTAATCCTGGCATGGAACACTGGACACCGGTCAAGAATATCCTGAAGTACCTAAAGAGGACCAAGGATATGTTCGGAGTCCCGGATGAGATCCCGGACATCACGAGGAGTTCCGGAATGGTCCGGAAGTGAAGATTTATGTATAGGAAGTCAAGTTTCGGCCATCGGGAAAGTTTCGGGGGTACTCGGTATTGTACCGGGACCACCGGAAGGGTCCCGGGGGTCCACCAGGTGGGGCCACCTATCCCGGAAGGCCCCATGGGCTGAAGTGGGAGGGGAACCAGCCCCTAGTGGGCTGGTGCGCCCCCCTTGGGCCTCCCCCTGCGCCTAGGGTTGGAAACCCTAGGGGTGGGGGACACCCCACTTGGCTTGGGGGGCAAACCACCCCCTTGGCCGCCGCCCCCCCTTGGAGATTGGATCTCCTAGGGCCGGCGCCCCCCTAGGGACCCTATATATAGTGTGGGGGGGGGGAGGGAGGGAAGCCGCACCCTAGCCCCTGGCCTCTCCCTCTCCCTCCCGTGACACTCCTCCCTCTCCCTGTGCTTGGCGAAGCCCTGCCGAGATCACCGTTGCTTCCACCACCATGCCGTCGTGCTGCTGGATCTTCATCAACCTCTCCTTCCCCCTTGCTGGATCAAGTTGGAGGAGACGTCTTCCCAACCGTACGTGTGTTGAACGCGGAGGTGCCGTCCGTTCGGCGCTAGGTCATCGGTGATTTGGATCACGACGAGTATGACTCTATCAACCCCGTTCTCTTGAACGCTTCCGCGCGCGATCTACAAGGGTATGTAGATGCACTCCTTTCTCCCTCGTTGCTAGATGAATCCATAGATTGATCTTGGTGATGCGTAGAAAATTTTAAAATTCTGCTACGTTCCCCAACAATAGCATGGAACAGTAAAAAATTATAGATACGTTGGAGACGTATCAAGCATCCGCAAGCTTAATTCCTATTCCTGCTTGTCCTCGAGTAGGTAAATGATAAAAACATAATTTTTGATGTGGAATGCTACCTAGCATAATTCTCAATGTAATTTCTTTATTGTGGCATGAATGTTTAGATCCAAAAGATTCAAGACAAAAGTTTAATATTGACATAAAAAATAATAATACTTCAAGCATACTAACTAAGCAATCATGTCTTCTCAAAATAACATGGCAAAAGAAAGTCCATCCCTACAAAATCATATAGTTTGGTCATGCTCCATTTTCGTCACACAAGAATGCTCTCATCTTGCACAACCCCAATGACAAGCCAAGCAATTGTTTCATACTTTAGTAATCTCAAAAAAAATTCAACTTTCACGCAATACATGAGCATGAGCCATGGATATAGCACTATGGGTGGAATAGAATATGATGATGGGGGTTATGTGGAGAAGACAAAAAAAAGAGAAAGTCTCACATTGACGCGCCTAATCAATGGGCTAGGGAGATGCCCATCAATTGATGTCAATGCAAGGAGTAGGGATTTCCATGTATGAAAGCTCAAAAAAAGAAACTAAGTGGGTGTGCATCCAACTTGCTTGCTCACGAAGACCTAGGGCATTTGAGGAAGCCAATTGTTGGAATATACAAGCCAAGTTCTATAATAAAAAATTCCCACTAGTATATGAAAGTGGCAAAACAAGAGACTCTCTATCATAAAGATCATGGTGCTACTTTGAAGCACAAGTGTGGAAAAGGAGGATAGTAGCATTGTCCCTTTTTATTTCTTTTTTTCTGGGCCTTTTTTATTTGTCCTTTTTTTGGGACAATGCTCTATTAATGATGATCATCACACTTCTATCTATTTACAACTCAATGATTACAACTCGATACTAAAACAAAATATGACTCTATATGAATGCCTCCGGCGATGTACCGGGAAGGGCAATGAATCAACAGTGACATGTATGATAATTATGCATGGTGGCTTTGCCACAAATACGATGTCAACTACATGATCATGCAAAGCAATATGACAATGATGAAGCATGTCATAAATGAAACAGTGGAAAGTTGCATGGCAATATATCTCGGAATGGCTATGGAAATGCCATAATAGGTAGGTATGGTGGCTATTTTGAGGAAGATATAAGGAGGTTTATGTGTGATAGAGCGTATCATATCATGGGGTTTGGATGCACTGGCGAAGTTTGCACCAACTCTCAAGGTGAGAAAGGGCAATGAACAGTACTGAAGAGGCTAGCAATGATGGAAGGGTGAGAGTGCGTATAATCCATGGACTCAACATTAGTCATAAAGAACTCACATACTTATTGCAAAAATCTACAAGTCATCAAAAACCAAGCACTACGCGCATGCTCCTAGGGGGATAGATTGGTAGGAAAATACCATAGCTCGTCCCCGACCGCCACTCATAAGGAAGACAATCAAAGAACACCTCATGTTTCAAATTTGTTACACAAGGGTACTGTACGTGCATGTTACGGGACTTGCAATCTTCAACACAAGTATTTCAAAAATTCACAACTACTCAACTGGCACACTCTAATATCACCATCTTTATATCTCAAAACAATTATCAAGTATCAAACTTCTCATAGTATTCAATGCACTTTCTATGATAGTTTTTATTATACCCATCTTGGATGCCCATCGTATTAGGACTAATTTCATAACCAAAGCAAATTACCATGCTGTTCTAAATGAGTCTCAAAATAATATAAGTGAATCATGGGAGATCAATAATTTCTATAAAATAAAACCACCACCATGCTCTAAAAGATATAAGTGAAGCACTAGAGCAAAATTATCTAGCTCAAAAGATATAAGTGAAGCACATAGAGTATTCTAATAAATTCCAATTCATGTGTGTCTCTCCCAAAAGGTGTTTACAGAAAGGATGATTATGGTAAACTAAAAAGCAAAGACTCAAGTCATACAAGACGCTCCAAGCAAAACACATATCATGTGGTGAATAAAAATATAGCCTCAAGTAAATTTACCGATGGAAGAAGACGAAAGAGGGGATGCCTTCCGGGGCATCCACAAGCTTAGCCTTTTGGTTGTCCTTGAATTTTACCTTGGGGTGCCTTGGGCATCCCCAATCTTAGGCTCTTGCCACTCCTTGTTCCATAATCCATCAAATCTTTACCCAAAACTTGAAAACTTCACAACACAAAACTCAACAGAAAATCTCATGAGCTCCGTTTGTATAAGAAAACAAACCACCAGTTAAGGTAATGTAATGAACTCATTATTTATTTATATTGGTGTTAAACCTACTGTATTCCAACTTCTCTATGGTTCATACCCTCCGATACTAGCCATAGATGCATCAAAATAAGCAAACAACACACGAAAACAGAATCTGTCAAAAACAGAACAGTCTGTAGTAATCTGTAGGTTAGAATACTTATGTAACCCCAAAAATTCTGAAATAAATTTTTGGACGTGAGGAATTTGTCTATTAATAATCTTCAAAAAGATTCAACCTAATCTCACTCTCCAGTAAAAAATGGCAGCAAATCTCGTGAGCGATAAAGTTTCTATTTTTTAAAGCAAGATCGCTAAAACTTCCCCCAAGTCTTCCCAAAGGTTCTACTTGGCACAAACACTAATTAAAAGCATAAAACTACATCTAAGTAGAGGCTAGATGAATTATTTATTAGTAAACAGAACCAAAAAAGAAATAAACAAAAATAAAATTGGGTTGCCTCCCAACAAGCGCTATCGTTTAACGCCCCTAGCTAGGCATAAAAGCAAGAATAGATCTAGGTATTGCCATGATAATGATAAGGTAGATCACAAAAACTCATCTCATACTCCCAACTTTCAGAAGCAAGCTTTCTTTGTGGCAAGCAAAAGTAATCAAAAGGGCTAAATTTAATGGGACAAAAGTCCCCAAGATCAAGCTCAGGAGGTATTGGTTCCTCCTTTGGCCCCTCATATTGCACAACCAATTCATCATTATAAGCATTCTTTTGGCAAAAAGTCATGAGCCTTTGTTCAAGGGAAAAACCCAACCCATTATTTTGGATGGAAAAATTATTATTAAGTTCAGAAATACTATCAACAAGAACATCGGTAGGAACCTTCTTTCTAAGGTTTTCGTTAAAAGCAACATGATCTAAGGATCGTAAGCGCATTATGTCTTCTTGATAAAAAAAGATTGTTTCTATGGGAGGACGGCCGACGTCCACCCTATAATGCACAAAAATTTCATTGGCTTCTTTCATTATAAATCTGAACTAATGAGCTAAAAATATAGTAGCCGCTCGCTTAACAGAAGAGTGCTCAATATTAGAAAGTTCTAGAAAAATCCTTTGGATGCAAGGGTGCATATGAATAAATTGTCTTTCAAGTTCAACTATGAGCAAAGATATAGCATCCGCAAAACTACTAGTTGTATGGAGAATAGACCCTCCCATAGTAGGTAAAGCACCGACACAAGTAAAGAAATCTTGAATAACTCCTTTTCCAATAATATTACCACTACCAATCCGAAACTTTTTAGTGTGTAAAATGGTAGGTTCTTCAGGAGGATCAACAAAAGCATCAAAGTTTTCCATGTTATTACCACTATCCTTATCAATGATAACCTCCCCAATTTCAGACATGGTGGCAGCAAGAGGCAAGCACAAAAAGGCGAACGGGAAAGAGGCGAGCGTAAAAGAGGGTGAATAAAACGGCAAGGGTGAAGTGGGGGAGAGGAAAACGAGAGGCAAATGGCAAATAATGTAATGCGAGGGATAAGAGTTTGTGATGGGTACTTGGTATGTCTTGACTTGTGCGTAGATCTCCCCGGCAACGGCGCCATAAATCCTTCTTGCTACCTCTTGAGCACTGCGTTGGTTTTCCCTTGAAGAGGAAAGGGTGATGCAGCAAAGTAGCATAAGTATTTCCCTTAGTTTTTGAGAACCAAGGTATCAATCCAGTAGGAGACTACACGCAAGTCCCTTGTACCTACACAAACAATACGAACCTCGCAACCAACGCCATAAAGGGGTTGTCAATCCCTTCACGGTCACTTACGAGAGTGAGATCTGATAGAGATAATAATAGTAAGATAAATATTTTTGGTATTTTTATGATATAGATTTGAAAGTAAAGATTGCAACATAAAATAGATTGGAAACTTATATGATAAAAGATAGACCCAGGGGTCATAGGTTTCACTAGTGGCCTCTCTCAAGATAGCATAAGTATTACGGTGGGTGAACAAATTACTGTCGAGCAATTGATAGAGAAGTGCATAATTATGAGAATATCTAGACATGATTATGTATATAGGCATCACGTACGCGACAAGTAGACCGAAACGATTATGCATCTACTACTATTACTCCACACATCGACCGCTATTCAGCATGCATCTAGAGTATTAAGTTCATAAGAACAGAGTAATGCATTAGGCAATATGACATGATGTAGAGGGATAAAATCAAGCAATATGATATAAACCCCATCCTTTTATCCTCGATGGAAACAATACAATACGTGCCTTGCTGCCCCTGCTGTCACTGGGAAAGGACACCGCAAGATTGAACCCAAAGCTAAGCACTTCTCCCATTGCAATAAAGATCAATCTAGTAGGCCAAACCAAACTGATAATTCGAAGAGACTTGCAAAGATAACCAATCATACATAAAAGATTTCGGATAAGAATCAAATATTGTTCATAGATAAACTTGATCATAAACCCACAATTCATCGGATCTCAACAAACACACCACAAAAAGAGTTACATCAAATAGATCTCCAAGAAGATCGAGGAGAACATTGTATTGTGATCCAAAGAGAGAGAAGAAGCCATCTAGCTAATAACTATGGACCTGAAGGTCTATGGTAAACTACTCACACATCATCAGAGAGGCTATGGTGTTGATGTAGAAGCCCTCCGTGATCGATTCCCCCTCTGGCGGAGCTCCGGAAAAGGCCCCAAGATGGGATCTCTTGGGTACAGAAGGTTGCGGCGGTGGAAATAGGGTTTCGTGGTGCTCCTCGATCTTTTCGGGGTATATGGATATACATAGGAGGAAGAAGTAGGTCGGTGGAGCTGCGAGGGGCCCACAAGGGTGGGGGCGCGCCCAGGGGGGCAGGCACACCTCCCTGCCTCGTGGCCACCTTGTTTCTTTCTTGACGACTACTCCAAGTCCCCTGGATCACGTTTATTCCAAAAATAACCGTCCCGAAGGTTTCATTCCGTTTGGATTCTGTTTGATATTCCTTTTCTGTGAAACATTGAAATAGGCAAAAAGATAGCAATTTGCACTGGGCCTTGGGTTAGTAGGTTAGTCCCAAAAATAATATAAAAGTGTATAAATAAGCCCATTAACATCCAAAACAGATAATATAATGCATGGAACAATAAAAAATTATAGATACGTTGGAGACGTATCAAGTTTATCCCTCTACATCATGTCATCTTGCCTAATGCGTTACTCTGTTCTTGTGAACTTAATACTCTAGATGCATGCTGGATAGCGGTCGATGTGTGGAGTAATAGTAGTAGATGCAAAATCGTTTCGGTCTACTTATCACGGACGTGATGCCTATATACATGATCATGCCTAGATATTTTCATAACTTTGCACTTTTCTACCAATTGCTCGACAATAATTTGTTCACCCACCATAGAATATGCTATCTTGAGAGAAGCCACTAGTGAAACCTATGGCCCCCAGGTCTATTCTCCATTATATTATTTTCCCGTTAACTAGCTATTTCTGTCGCCATTTATTTTGTAATCTTTACTTCTCAATCTATACAACAAAAATACCAAAAATATTTATCTTATTATCTTTATCAGATCTCACTTTTGCAAGTGGTCGTGAAGGGACTGACAAACCCTTTATCGCATTGGTTGCAAGGTTCTAGATTGTTTGTGCAGGTACGAGGGACTTGTGTGTAGTCTCCTACTGGATTGATACATTGGTTCTCAAAAACTGAGGGAAATACTTAGGCTACTTTGCTGCATCACCCTTTCCTCTTCAAGGGTAAACCAACACATGCTCAAGAGGTACCAGGCTTCTTGACCTTGTTTCTTAAATCTTAACCGTAGTTCTATATCCTACTTGACAAGGTTTGCTATCATTGGCAAGGTTTTATTCACGTTTTTTTGCTTTTCTTAATATATATGGTTTACTCACGATTTCATGGCTTTTTATTTCATTTGTTTTAGGTGTGCCGTGGTTGCTAAGCGATGGAGGGAGGGCCTGTTTTGCTGTGGTATGGCGGTTTAGAGGACATTTTTTGTTAGAAGCGTGTTATCAACGATAGTTACCCTATGTTTGATTCATGATAATTATGTAATACTCGCATTCTGTTCTAATTTCAATTTGATAGCCAGATGCCTACAAGCAAAATGTTTTGTAGCAATGTTTTCTTACTATTGTGTTTTTTGACTTGTAAAGATCTGATTTTTAGCATTTTTGCACCATGTCCTCCTTATATTGCAAACCCTGTCAACCAAATGAGTTTTTTATACACAGGGGTTTGGGGATGGAGGGGAATTGGGGAATCAAGAGGATTGGGTGGAAGGGAGGGATTCACCAAATCCTCCTGAATCCCCGCCTCCCAACTCTTCCCAAATCCCTTTGTGCCAAACGAAGCCTTAAGAGGTTCTGACACATTCTTGGAGAGGAGCTTACAAAAGAAGCGCTATAAGCAATTAATAATAAAAAGATATCGGATGGGTGTAACTCCACGAATGTTGTTCTCATTCCTAAGGTGGATAGCCCAAAGGTAATCACACAATATAGGCCAATCAGTTTATGTAATATGGTCTAAAAAATAATTTCTAAGATGTTAGCAAATAGACTCAAGAAGATACTGCCTAAGGTAATTTCCCCAACTCAGAGTGCGTTTCTTCCAGGCAGATTGATTACGGTAATGTTCTGGTTGCCTATGAGTGTTTTCATGCAATAAAGAAGAAGACCCATGGAACTGATGGTATTTGTGGTGTTAAGTTGGACATGCTCAAAGCATATGCCAGAGTTGAATGGGTATTCTTGCAACAAATGATGTTGAAGTTGGGATTTCATCCACAGTGGGTTGAGTTGATCATGGAGTGTGTCTCGTCTGTGAGCTACATAATTAGATTCAACAATACATAGACAGAAGAATTTTTTCCTACAAGGGGACTGAGACAGGGGGACCCACTGTCACCATACTTATTTACGTTATGTTCAGAGGGGCTCTTGAGTATGTTGACCCATAAGGAGGAGATCAGAGGACTTGAAGGTATTCGTGTGTGCAGAAATGCCCCCTCTACCTCTCATCTTTTGTTTGCTGATGACTCCCTTATTTTGATGAGAGCTAATGATCATGATGCAGATACTTTGAAGAGAATCTTAGATAGATATTGTACAAGCTTGGGCTAGCGGGTGAGTACTGCAAAATCTAGCATTTTCTTTAGCCCTAACACGAGGGTTATGGTGAGGGAAGTAGTCTATGGTACACTGGATATACTAACTGAAGCTTTGTCAGATAAACACTTGGGCCTACCAACCATGGTTGGAGTTGACCGAAGTGACTGTTTTCAGCACCTCATTGACAGAGTATGTCAGCGTTTAAAGGGATGGAAGGAGAAATTCTTATCTATACAGGGTAAAGAAATTTTGTTGAAATCTGTGGCACAAGCAATCCCGTCTTACGCAATGTCCGTATTCAAATTACCAAAGGGCATTTGCAAATCAATTAGTGATGAAGTTTCAGGTTTCTAGTGGGGAGATGGATAAGAAAAGAAAAAATGCACTGGTTTGCGTGGTGGAAAATGTGTGTTTCGAAGAAGAAGGGTGGTATGGGGTTTAGGGACCTTCATAGCTTTAACCTTGCTATGCTAGCAAAGCAGTGTTGGCGACTTCTCCAAAATCCCGAATCTTTGTGGACGCGTGTTCTCAGTGCTAAGTACTATCCTGGAGGTGACATATTAAAAGCAGGGCCAAGAAAGGAACCTCATTCACATGGCAAAGTATTGTTGCTGGGATTCAAACCTTCAAAAGGGGCTGTATATGGCAAGTTGGGACGGGGTCACATATAAAACTATGCGAAGACCCCTGGATCCCCTCTAATGAAATGAGAATGATCATTACCCCAAGAGGAGGAATCATGCTTAATAAGGTGGAAGATATTATTGATCCATACACGGGACAATGGGATGAGGCACTAATCCGTAGTGTTCTTTCACTTGTTGATGCTTTCAAAATTCTACAAATTCCCCTTTATGCGGAAGCAAGGGAAGATCTTGTGGCTTGGCAATTCACATGGTCGGGAACCTTTTCTGTTCGATCGGCATATCACGTGGAATTTCATCACCAATTTGGTCGCCACTTTCATAGCGCAGATTGTCCAGAAAGGTTACACATCAACCCGGTCTAGAAGGATCTATGACAACTTCGAATCCCTGGTAAGATAATAAAAATTGGATGGAAGGTGTTAAAGGGTGTCTTACCATGTTTTGGGGTTTTAGCTAACAGGGATATCCCTCTGGTACCTCAATGTCCTCTTTGTAAGACTGGCCTAGAAGACATCCAACATTGCCCTTTCACTTGTGCGCATGCAGCCGAGGTCCGGACCGAACTGAAACTCTCAAACCTCATTCAAGATGCAGTGGCCCAGGACTGGTCTAGTTCAATAAATCTGGAAAGTTTGCTTCAAAACCGCTCATTGATTCATGAACTTCTTGCTGCTAAACTGATCATAGTTGCAATGTGGTATATCTGGTGGCCAAGAAGGCAGTGTGTGAAAGGCGAGTCGATTAGACACCTCAACGGACAACAATGACTATTTGAGTGTTGGCTACAAATTTTATTCATAGTTGTACGCTGAAACACCCTTGTTGGAAGGATGATCAGACACCTCAACAAACAACAATGACTATTTGAGTGTTGGCTACAAATTTTATTCACAGTTGTACGCCGAAACACCCTTGTCGGAAGGATGATCATATGTGGAAGAAGACTGTTAAGATCAACGTGGATGCATCATTTCATGCTGAGAATATGTCAGGAGCTTGCGGAGCTGTAGCCAGGGATGAGCACGACAACTTTATTGCAGAAACAACTTGGATATTACCACACGTATCATCTGCAGTAGCTGCAGAATTCAAGGCCATTCGAAGTGGAATAATCCCAGTGTCTAATATCAGATGTACCAAGATTATCATGGAATCTGATAAACATGAATGCTCTGGAGGTATTTGCGCATCTGGAAGCATATATGGGTCCCGGTACTCTGATCATTACAGGAGCCACTATCTTATCCTTGGAGTTTTCTCATATTACTTTTGTCCACAGCCACGCGGAAGCAAATCTAGTGGCGAATAGTTTAGCTAAGCATTGATTTAGTTTAAATGCTTCAAAATATTGGGAGGGGGATGCCCCTGACTTTACTCTTCCCCAGACTGTAAATGAAGCTATTGTTTGAGTAATAAAGTTTGATATGTTCAAAAGAATATAAGAGCATTTAGATCACTATAAATAGTATAGTTCAAGCCTATTGCCATCATTTAATTAGTAATCCCTCCGTAAAGTAATATAAGAGCATTTAGATCACTGTAGTAAGATCTAAACGCTCTTATATTACTTTGCGGAGGGAGTGTATAGTTCAAAACATCCGTGTGATATACAAGCTTGAGCAAGCACAAGAAGTTAGACCACTCTCGTCCGAGGAGTCGTGGCTTCGACGCACCGTGAAACTTGGTCTATTGGGCTTGACATTGTTAGAACATACAATCACGCGACAAAGGTCTAGGATCAGATGGATCTGGGATGGAGATGCAAACACTCATCTCTTTCATATTGATTGGCTTTACTTTGCCGACATCATGTCTTCTTGCTTAAGGCGTCACTCCATTCTTTTATGAACTTAATACCATAGATGCATGTTGGATAGCGGTCGATTGGTGGAGTAATAGTAGTAGATTCCGGCAGGAGTCGGTCTACTTGTCATGGACGTGATGCCTATATACATGATCATCGTCATGAATACGTCATAACTATGCGCTTCTCTATCAATTGTCCGACAGTAATTTGTTCACCCACCGTATGCTATGCATTCGAGAGAGAAGCCTCTAGTGAAAACTATGGCCCCGGGTCTACTTTTATCATATTATAAAAACCAAAATTCCTTTGTTGCAATTTATTTACCTTTATTTTACTTTGTAATTTATCCATATACATATACAAGATTTGATCCTTGCAAGTAACGAGTCCAAGGGGATTGACAACCCTCTTGCTCGCGTTGGGTGCAAGTACTTGCTTTTGTGTGTGCAAGTGCTGTTCATGAGGCTTTGCATGATTCTTCTAGTGATTCGATAAACATTGGTTAGGGACTTTGCTATACTTCAGCTCCCCTCCTTTTCAGGGAAAATCTCAACGTAGCTCAGGAGTAATAGGAATAATCTTTGGCGCCGTTGTCGGGGAGACATCATCAAAATCTATCAAGTACATACACACAAACTATCATCTACTTGCTCTACTTTTTATTTGCATTTTTATTTGCTCTACCTCTCATTTTCATCTCCCCACTTCTCATAAAAAACACAAAAAAATATTATTTTTTGCTTTGCTCGTTTGCTTGCTTCGTCGCTATGTCTAGTGTTACTATCCCTCTTTTATTTCCGGATTTTGAAGTTCTTTACTTCAAATAGAAACAAGGAGAAAACCTCAAATATGATTGTTATTGAATAATGGAATCTTATCATTTATGTACCATAAAAGGTGACATTAAGATCTTGCTTCAAAACTTTTATGTGGAGCTTACTATGCCTAATAGACAAGTTCTTCATTTTGCTACTAAATGTAACTTTATTGAAAGTGATGCTAATGATGCCTATGAAATACTAGAGGAGATAGTAGGAACTCCACGTACACAAAAATGATTTAATTATACTCGGGAAGGAATCCAAATCTTAGAAAAACTAGGGGATATGCAGAAAAATTTGGTGGAGTTACAAAAGACTAATTGTTGGGGAACGTAGTTTTTCAAAAAAAATTCGACGATCACGCAAGATCTATCTAGGAGATGCATAGCAACGAGAGGGGAGAGTGTGTCCATGTACCCTCGTAGACCGAAAGCGGAAGCATTTTGTAATGCGGTTGATGTAGTCGAACGTCTTCACGATCCAACCGATCCAAGTACTGAACGTATGGCACCTCTGTGTTCTACACATGTTCAGCACGATGACGTCCCTCGAGCTCTTGATACAATTGAGGACGAGGGAGAGTTCCATCAGCATGACGGCGTGGCGACGGTGATGATGAAGTTACCGGCGCAGGGCTTCACGTAAGCACTACGACGATATGAACGCGGTGGTAAACTATGGAGGGGGGCACCGCACACGGCTAAGATATGTCTGCTGTGCCTTTGGGGTGCCCCCGCCTTCGTATATAAAGGGGGAGGAGGAGGTGGCCGGCCAAAGGGGGCACGCCATGAGGGGGGAGTCCTACTTGGACTCCTAGTCCAAGTAGGATTCGGCCCCCTCCTTCCTTCCACCGAAGAGGGAAAAGGGGAAGGGACAGAGGTGAGAAGGAAAGAGGGGGTCGCCCCCTCCCCTAGTCCAATTCGATTTGGGAAAGGGGGGCACACGCCTCCCCACGTGGCCTTCCTCCTCTCCTCTAATATGGCCCAATAGGCCCAATACTTCCCCCAGGGGGTTCCGGTAACCCCTCGGTACTCCGGTAAAATATCTAAATCACTCGGAACCATTCTGATGTCCGAATATAACCTTCCAATATATGAATCTTTACCTCTCGACCATTTCGAGACTCCTCGTCATGTCCGTGGTCTCATCCGGGACTCTGAACAACTTCGGTCATCAAATCACATAACTCATAATACAAATCGTCATCGAACGTTAAGCGTGCTGACCCTACAGGTTCGAGAACTATGTAGACATGACTGAGGCACATCTCCAGTAAATAACCAATAGCGTAACCTGGATGCTCATATTGGCTCCTACATATTGTATGAAGATCTTTATCGGTCAAACCGCATAACAACATACGTCATTCCCTTTGTCATAGGTATGTTAATTGCCTGAGATTCGATCGTTCGTATCATCATACTTAGTTCAAACTTGTTACCGGCAAGTCTCTTTACTAGTTCCGTAATGCATCATCCCGTAACTAACTTATTAGTCACATTGCTTGCAAGGCTTATAATGATGTGCATTATCGAGAGGGCCCAGAGATACCTCTCCGATACACAGAGTGACAAATCCTAATCTCGATCTATTCCCACTCAACAAATACCATGGGAGACATATGTAGAGCATATTTATAATCACCCAGTTCCGTTGTGACGTTTGATGACACACAAGGTGTTCCTCCGGTATTTGGGAGTTGCATAATCTCATAGTCAGAGGAACATGTATAAGTCATGAAGAAAGCAATAGCAATAAAACTAAACGATCATTATGATAAGCTAACGGATGGGTCTTGTCCATCACATCATTCTCTAATGATGTAATCCCATTCATCAAATGACAACACATGTCCATGGCCAGGAAACTTAACCATCTTTGATTAACGAGCTAGTGAAGTAGACGCATACCAGGGACACTCTGTTTGTGTATGTATTCACACATGTACTAAGTTTCCGGTTAATACAATTCTAGCATGAATAATAAACATTTATCATGATATAAGAAAATATAAATAACAACTTTATTATTGCCTCTAGGGCATATTTCCTTCAGTCTACAACTTGCACTAGAGTCAATAATCTAGTTCACATAGCCATGTGATTTAACACCAATAGTTCACATCACCATGTGATTAACACCCATAGTTCACATCGCCATGTGACCAACACCCAAAGGGTTTACTAGAGTTAATAATCTAGTTCACATCGCCATGTGATTAACACCGAAAGAGTACTAAGGTTTGATCATGTTTTGCTTGTGAGAGAAGTTTAGTCAACATGTCTGCCACATTCAGATCCGTATGTATTTTGCAAATTTCTATGTCTACAATGCTCTACATGGAGCTACTCTAGCTAATTGCTCCCACTTTCAATATGTATCCATATTGAGACTCAGAGTCACCCAGATCGGTGTTTAAAGCTTGCTTCGACGTAACTCTTTACGATGAACTCTTTATCACCTCCATAATCGAGAGATATTTCCTTAGTCCTCTCAGGATAATTTTGACCGCTGTCCAGTGATCTACTCCTGGATCACTATTTTACCCCTTTGCCAAACTCATGGCAAGGTACACAATAGCTCTAGTATACAACATGGCGTACTTTATAGAACCTATGACCGAGGCATAGGGAATGACTTTCATTCTCTTTCTATATTCTGTCGTGGTCGGGTTTTGAGTCTTACTCAACTTCACACCTTGCAACACAGACAAGAACTCCTTCTTTGACTTCCATTTTGAACTTCTTCAAAACTTTATCAAGGTATGTGCTTTGTCAAAGTCCAATTAAGCGTCTTGATCTACCTCTATAGATCTTGATGCCGAATATATAAGCAGCTTCTCCGAGGTCCTTCATTGAAAAATTCTTATTTAAGTATCCTTTTATGCTATCCAGAAATTTTGTATTATTTCCAATCAACAATATGTAATCCTCATTAAATGTTAGAAATGCTACAGAGCTCCCACTCACTTTCTTATAAATACAGGCTTCTCCAAAAGTCTGTATAAAACCATATGCTTTGATTACACTATCAAAGCGTATATTCCAACTCCGAGAGGCTTGCAAAAGTCCATAAATGGATCACTGGAGCTTGCACAGTTTGTTAGAACCTTTAGGATCGACAAACCTTTCTGGTTGCATCATATACAACTCTTCTTTAGGATATCCATTAAGGAATGCAGTTTTGACATCTGTCAGTGGGAAACGACACCTATGGGGTCGCTGGGATCCCTTCTACGGTTGGCGGGCGTGGGGTTGTGCGAAAAGCGGGTCTAGCGGTCAGCACACAAATCGTTTACCCAGGTTCGGGCCGCGGAGACGCGTAAAACCCTAGTCCTGCTTGTATGTGTATTGAGGTGTTCTTGTGTTCTTGAACTAGCTGCAGTGGCTCTCTAGTCCAAAAGATCCGAATCCCTCTCCAGTACGCCTCGGGCCTCCTTTTATAGACAAAAAGGGGTTGCCACAGTGGCACACAGGAGGTGGAAAGGTGTACAGGGGCTGAGTCTATCCCCTGGCATCGTCGGACAAACGCATTTAACGCGCTGCCGACGTGCCCCTCTTGCTTTATTGGGGACGGCAAAGAAGCTCGTCCCAACTGTCGTCGCCTCGCCTGGCTCCGATGTGCGTCCAAGCTGACAAAGCGTCGTAGCGCCACGTTGGCTGGCCACTGGGCTGGCGCGGTGGTGGAGCCTTGGCGGACACGGGCACGGCTGCGGCCTCTGATACGTCTCCAACGTATCTATAATTGTTGATTGCTCCATGCTATATTATCTTCTATTTTGGACATTATTGGGCTTTATTATCCACTTTTATATTATTTTTGGGACTAACCTATTAACCGGAGGCCCAGCCCCCCAGAATTGCTATTTTTTTGCCTATTTCAGAGTTTCGTAGAAAAAGAATATCAAACGGAGTCCAAATGGAATGAAACCTTCGGGAACGTGATTTTCGGAACGAACATGATCCAGGAGACTTGGACCCTACATTAAGCAACCAACAGGGAAGCCACGAGGTAGAGGGGCGCTCCTACCGCCCCAGGCGCGCCCTCCACCCTCGTGGGCCCCCTGTTGCTCCACCGACGTACTCCTTCCTCCTATATATACCTACGTACCCCCAAACGATCAGATACGGAGCCAAAACCCTAATTCCACCGCCGTAACTTTCTGTATCCACGAGATCCCATCTTGGGGCCTGTTCCGGAGCTCCGCCGGAGTGGGCATCAATCACGGAGGGCTTCTACATCAACACCATAGCCCTGCCGATGAAGTGTGAGTAGTTTACCTTAGACCTTCGGGTCCATAGTTATTAGCTAGATGGCTTCTTCTCTCTTTTCGGATCTCAATACAAAGTTCTCCCCCTCTCTTGTGGAGATATATTCGATGTAATCTTCTTTTACGGTGTGTTTGTTGAGACCAATGAATTGTGGGTTTATGATCAAGTTTATCTATGAACAATATTTGAATCTTCTCTGAATTCTTTTATGTATGATTGGTTATCTTTGCAAGTCTCTTCGAATTATCAGTTTGGTTGGCCTACTAGATTGATCTTTCTTGCAATGGGAGAAGTGCTTAGCTTTGGGTTCAATCTTGTGGTGTCCTTTCCCAGTGACAGTAGGGGCAGCAAGGCACATATTGTATTGTTGCCATCGAGGATAACAAGATGTTTTTTTTATCATATTGCATGAATTTATCCCTCTATATCATGTCATCTTGCTTAAAGCGTTACTCTGTTCTTATGAACTTAATACTCTAGATGCATGCTGGATAGCGGTCGATGTGTGGAGTAATAGTAGTAGATGCAGGCAGGAGTCGGTCTACTTGTCTCGGACATGATGCCTATATACATGATCATACCTAGACATTCTCATAACTATGCTCAATTCTGTCAATTGCTCAACAATAATTTGTTCACCCATCGTAAAATACTTATGCTCTTGACAGAAGCCACTAGTGAAACCTATGGCCCCCGGGTCTATCTTCCATCATATTAATGTTCCAACACTTAGTTATTTTCATTGCCTTTTATTTTACTTTGCATCTTTATCATAAAAATACCAAAAATATTATCTTATCATATCTATCAGATCTCACTCTCGTAAGTGGCTGTGTAGGGATTGCCAACCCCTTATCACGTTGGTTGCGAGGATTTATTTGTTTTGTGTAGGTGCGAGGGACTCGCGCGTAGCCTCCTACTGGATTGATACCTTGGTTCTCAAAAATTGAGGGAAATACTTATGCTACTTTGCTGCATCACCCTTTCCTCTTCAAGGGAAAACCAACGCAGTGCTCAAGAGGTAGCAAGAAGGATTTCTGGCGCCGTTGCTGGGGAAGTCTACGCAAAAGTCAACATACTTTAGCGACCAGACCTCAAACGGTCCAATCTCTATGCTCAGGTGTCATCCCTGGATCAGTAATGCTGACACCACACAGTACTTGAAGGATTTATAACAAAGTAGCAATCACACACTTATTACATCGAGTGTCTCAAAAGAGAACTTATTACAATAAATATGGCTTAAGGCCATCTAATAACGATAACAACGGAAGGGTTGGAAGATAAGTGAGTCCATCAACTCCAACGGCATCACTGAGTAGAGAACCACAACCTAAAGGCACCTTAATCATCGTCTGAAAAGTCTGCAACATGAACGTTGCAACCTGAAACGGGCCAGCACATGGAATATGCTGGCAATGTAACACATAGAGAGCAATGGAAGGATAAGGCTGTACTACATGCATTTTGGCTGGTGGAAAGCTCTATGGTTACAGTTTTGCGTAAAGCCAAATTTTTCCTACTGCAAAGGAATAAATTTTATTTAACTATCATGGTAGTTGTTAAACATTGAGAATGGTTGACAGCATTCTCAATCCCATTTAAACATCATCATTAAACAAAACCTAACAAAATTAATTTTAGAGTAACATGGTGAGATTCACATGATAATCCAGGTACTAGATACTCAGGATGTCCATAACCGGGGGCACGGCTAACCATGGTTAGTTTATACACTCTGCAGAGGTTTGCGCACTTTTCCCCACAAGACTCAATTGCCTCCGTTTGATTTCTCGCACTACATGGTGTTTGAGAAACGGATGACCGAGACATAGTCTTTCAGAAGCGCTAGCACCTTACGATCGGGTAGACCGTAACACCTACTTTCCCCTACATTTCCTAGTCTACCACTGTAAGAGTTCCCACGACTTAATCAACTATGCTAGAGCCCATAGTAGCTTGTGGCTGCACACAGAAGTTTCTAGCATGAATAATCTCATGATCCCTTTGAGCCTGGGTGGCGGTCCAAAAGAAAACAGGCAATCACTGGAATACCCAGGTGCCTCAATTCACCCAGATGTGTATTTAAGTTGCCACCTTAGATAAACCATTAATTTAACAATCTCACATCTGTCATGGATACACTCACCCCATCCACGTCTACTAGCATAGCATAGCATAATAAGCGACGTAGAAGTAACTCCCAAATGTTTGATAATAAATAGGTAATAGGTACTACCTCAACTACTTCCCAAACCCACAATTTAATTAGATCCTGATCATGCAATGTGTGAGGATTGATCTAATGCAATAAAACTGGGTAGTAGGAGGTATGATCAAAGTGTTACTTGCCTTGCTGATGATCCAGGAAACCTAGCGATTCGAAGTAGCAAGTGGCGCACTCCGGGTACTCTATCACAAACAAACAAGCATACAATAAGTACTCAACTAATGCACAAGTAAAACTCAATAAGAGATCTAACCAGAAAGTTCAACTTAAGAACTCCGGTTGGCAAAAAGAATCAAATCGAACGAAGCAACGAAAGACAAACGACAAAAGAAATAGGCTTCATTTACTATTCTGGATCTAGGGCATTTTTTTACAGTGTCAAAAACTTGTTTGAGTTGGTTAAACGGAAAGAGTGTTTCGAGACGAAACTCCAGGCGCTTGAATCGCCTGATTCCGATAAACGAGCGAAAAGTTATACTAGAACAAAAAACGGATCAGGAATCGCGATCGTAAAAATCGCGGATTTAATCTGGGAAAAAGAAAAAACGACGAACAGATTAACGAACGGACGTTCGTTAACTGGATCTAAATGATGAACGCGTTCGTTGAAACGAACGGACGAGCGAACGCTCGCTAAATAAATAAACCGGAAAACCGATCTATTAAAAAAAACTAAAAAATGAACAAAACCGACGGAAAACCGATCGGTTTTCCGAGAACAACCGACGGCGGCGAGGTCAACCTCCGGCGGCGGCGGATCTGGCAGGCGGCGGTGCAGCGGGTGGCGGCGGCGGCGGGCTAGGGCAGCGGGGTTGGCGGCGGCTAGGGTTTGGGAGGGGGGGTCCGGCTGGACCTCCCCGGCTTATAAAGCCGGCCAGGCCAAGTGTCCGGGTCGGACACGGCCCGTTAGGTCGGTTGCATTTTTTTAAAATAGTTACGCTCAGAAGAAGAAACAAAATGAATACTAAACTGACTCCAAAAATCCCGAAATAAATTTTCCCCGGCTTCTAAAATCAAGCCGCACTGGATGAACATTTATTTGGGGCCTAAATGCAATTTTGGAAAACTCGCATTTTTCCTAAATTCAAATAAAATAGCAAATAAAACCAAAATAAAATCTTATTTGATTTTTTTATTAAATCCTCAATATTTCTTTATTTTGGGAAAGTCATTTTATTCCCTCTCTCATATTTTTGTAATAGAAATAAGTGAATATAAAATAAATAAAATCAAATGATCCCATTTTCAAAATTTGAGAAAACTCAAATATGAAAATAACGAAATTCCCAACTCTCTCCGAGGGTCCTTGAGTTGCGCAGAATTTTCTAGGATCAGCCAAAATGCAATAAAATATGTTATGCAATGATGATCTAGTGTATAACATTCCAAATTGAAAATTTGGGATGTTACAAACCTACCCACCTTAAGATGAATCCCGCCCTCGAGATTTGGGTTGGCTAGAAAATAGGTGAGGGTGGTCCTTTAGCAATTCTTCCTCTCGCTCCCAGGTGGCTTCGTCCTTCGTGTGATGGCTCCACTGAACTTTGCAAAACTTAATAACCTTGCTGCGGGTGACTCGACTGGCATAATCAAGAATCTTAACTAGTTTTTCCTCATAGGTCAAATCACTGTCCAACTGAATTGCTTCCAGCGGCACTGTGTTTCTCAGCGGTATATCGGCCATCTCAGCGTGGCACTTCTTCATCTAGGAAACGCGGAACACGTCGTGAACTCCTGACAATCCTTCGGGCAACTCCAGCTTGTAGGCTACTTCTCCCATACGTTCCAAAACTTTGTATGGTCCTACAAAACATGGTGCTAACTTTCCTTTAACTCCAAAGTGCTTAACTCCTCGAAGTGGAGATACTCGAAGATAAACTCGGTCTCCGACTTCGTAAACTGTCTCCTTGCGTTTAGAATCTGCATAGCTCTTCTAGCTGGATTGGGCTACCTTGAGCCTATCGCGAATCAATTTCACTTTCTGTTCAGACTCCTTAATCAGACATGGTCCAAACAATTGGCGGTCTCCAACTTCATCCCACGACAATGGGGTCCTGCACCTCCTTCCGTACAAGGCTTTGAAAGGGGCCATCTTCAAACTGGATTGATAACTATTGTTATAAGAGAACTCTGCATATGGCAAATTCTTGTCCCAACTAGATCCATAATCTAGCGCACAATCTCTCAGCATATCCTCCAAAATCTGATTGACTCTCTCGGTCTGTCCATCTGTCTGCAGATGGAAAGCTGTACTGAACTCTAGCCTGGTACCCAAAGTTTCATGCAACTGATTCCAGAACTTTGAGGTAAACTGGGTTCCTCTATCTGATACAATGCTCCTTGGAACTCCATGCAGACATACGATTCTGGTCATGTATATCTTGGCCAACTTTGCACCGGTATAGGTAGTCTTCACTGGGATGAAATGAGCTACCTTTGTCAAACGATCGACTACAACCCAAATCGAGTCATAGCCTGAACGAGTTTTGGGTAAACCCGTAATAAAATCCATGCCTAACTTATCCCACTTCCATTCACGTATTGGCAATGGCTGTAACAATCCTGATGGCTTCTGATGCCCTGCCTTTACTCTTTGACATACATCACAAACTGCTACATACTCCGCAATATCCTTCTTCATTCCGGTCCACCAGAAAGTATCCTTCAAATCCAAATACATCTTGGTATTTCCTGGGTGAATCGAGTATGGTGAATTATGGGCCTCCTACAGAATTAACTTCCTGATCTCCGGGTCATTGGCCACATAAACACGGTCTTCAAACCATAAGGTATCATGCTCATCCTCACGAAATCCTTTAGCTTTTCCCTTGCTCATTTTATCCTTAATAGAAGCGATCTCCTCGTCAGTCTTCTGGGCTTCTCTGATCTTATCCATCAAAGTAGTCTGAATCTCCAATGCTGCTACATAGCCCCTCGGGACTATCTCCAAACATAGCTCACGAAGATTTTCGGCTAACTCTCTTGGTAAATCTCCCGTCTTTAAGGTGTTGACATGACTTTTACGGCTCAATGCATCGGCTACTACGTTAGCCTTTCCGGGGTGATAATGCAATCTCATATCATAATCCTTGATGAGCTCCAACCATCTCCTTTGCCTGAGATTCAACTCCTTCTGTGTGAAAATATACTTCAAACTCTTGTGATCTGTGTACACCTCACAATGATTTCCAATGAGGAAGTGTCTCCAAGTCTTCAATGCATGCACTACGGCTGCTAACTCCAAATCATGCGTAGCATAATTTAACTCATGAGGCTTAAGCTGTCGCGAGGCATACGAAACAACTCTTACTTCCTGCATAAGCACTGCTCCAAGTCCTCGACGTGAAGCGTCGCAATACACCTCATAATCCTTAGTCTGATCTGGCAAAATCAACACAGGTGATGTAACCAAACATTTCTTCAACTCCTGGAAATTGGCCTCACATTCCCCAGTCCATATGAACTTGGTATCCTTCTTCAACAACTCCGTCATAGGCTTCGCAATCTTCGAGAAATTTCAATGAACCTCCGGTAGTATCCTGCGAGTCCAAGAAAACTCCGGATCTCTCCAACTGTTGTTGGGGCTTCCCAATTTTTCACAGTGTCAACCTTAGTGGGATCTACTGCTATACCTTCTCCAGATATAAAGTGTCCGAGAAATCCAACTTCCTTCAACCAAAACTCACATTTGATAAACTTGGCATATAACTGATGTTCTCTGAGCTTACCAAGTACCAATCGCAAATGCTCCTTATGCTCCTCTTCATTCTTCGAGTAAACCAGGATATCATCGATGAACACTACAACGAATTTATCCAGAAACTCCATAAACACTTTTTTCATCATGTTCATAAAATATGCAGGTGCGTCAGTCAGACCAAATGACATAACGGTATACTTGTACAGCCCATACCTGGTGGTAAAAGCCGTCTTAGGTATATCCCGTTCTCGAATCTTCAACTGGTGGTATCCTGATCGCAGATCAATCTTGGAAAATACCTTAGCTCCTTGCAATCGATCAAACAGATCATTGATCATCGGTAGTGGGTACTTGTTTTTGATGGTTACTTCATTCAATCCTTGATAATCAACAACCATTCTTAACGATCCATCCTTCTTCTCCACTAGAAGTACTGGCGATCCCCAAGGCGAAGAACTTGGGCAAATATATCCTTTATCCAGTAAATCCTTAATCTGCTTCTTAATCTCCACCAAATCCTTTGCGGGCATCCTATATGGTCTCTTAGATATTGGTCCTGTGCCTGGCAAAAGCTCAATCAAAAACTCAATATCTCTATCCGGTGGCATGCCTGGCAACTCTTCCTGAAATACATCAGGGAAATCCTTCACTACTAGTACTTCCTCCTGCACAACTCCTGTTAGACAATTTACTTGAGTCCTCTTCGGCACATGCCGGGATACATACTTGATCCTTCTCCCTTCTGGGGTGGTAAGCAAAATCGACTTACTGGCGCAATCGATGTTTCCTCCATACATCGACAACCAATCCATACCCAGAATTACATCCAAACCTTGTGATTCTAAAATGATCAAATCCGAGGGAAACACATGCCTACCTATACTCAATGGCACTTGAAAACATCCCTGGCTAGCCATATACTCCGCTCCTGGTGAGCTTACTAACATAGGTGTTCTAAGAACTTTGGTGGGTAGGTTATACTTATCCACAAATCCCCTTGATATGTATTAATGCGATGCACCAGTATCGAAAAGAACGAATGCTGTAAATGACTTAACCAAAAACTTACCGATTACTGCATCCGGCTGCTCTTCAACCTCCTCCACGTTAATGTGGTTCACCTGTCCCCTGTTGAAAGGGTTCGGCTTCTTCCCAGAGCTTCCATTACCATTTCCATTCTGGGATTTAGGACATTCATTGGCATAATGTCTGGTCTTCTAGCACTTAAAGCAAGTGACTTGGCTCAGGTCTCTCTTGGCTGGGGTTGATGGGTTGGTGCGGTTCTGGCCATTGCTTCCTCCATTCCCATTACCATTCTTGGTGCCATTGTGATTGTGCGAGCTACCTCCTCCATGGGTATGCTGAAAATGTCCTCCTGGTCTAGGGGTAAAACGTGGCTTCTGCTGAGCTCCTGAATTGTACTTCCCTTGTCCATACTTCCTCTTGCAATTCTCAATCTGCTGCTACTTCCCTTCAATCATAAGAGCACGATCTACCAACTCATCGTAGTTGTTGAAGGTTGCTACCATCAACTGCATGCTCAACTCATCATTCAGTCCTTCCAGAAACTTCTCCTGCTTAACTGCATCCATAGCTACGTCATCTGGGGCATAACATGCTAACTTACTAAAGTCCTCTACATACTGGCCAACTGTCCTTCCTCCTTGGCGCAAGTTGCGAAATTCTTGCTTCTTCATGGCTATAGCTCCTGCTGAAACATGGGCAGTACAGAAAGCCTGCTGAAACTGGTCCCACGTGATAGTGTCGATAGGGAAAGTGGCTGTGAAATTCTCCCACCATGATGCTGCGGGTCCTTCAAGCTGATGTGCGGCAAACTTCACCTTTTCCGCATCTGTGCATCCTGCGGTGGTCAACTCCCTTGCTGTCTTGCGGAGCCAATCATCTGCTACTATCGGCTTGGTGCTACTGGAAAACACCGGCGGATTCAGTCTAAGAAAACGGGCTAAGTGATCAATAGGTGGTGGCGGTGGTGGTGGGTTGTTGTTGTTGTTCCCCTGATTCTGATTCTGGACTAGCTGTCGTGGTTCTAAGTCTGACAGTAGTGTAGGGGGGTACGTATGGAGAGGCTAGATCCTAGCTATGGAGAAGTTGTAAGCACACAAGGTTTACGAGTTCAGGCCCTTCTCGGAGAAAGTAATAGCCCTACGTCTCGGAGCCCTGAGGCGGTCGACTGGATTATGTGTGTATGAGTTACAGAGGTGCGAACCTTGTATCGGAGGAGGGGGTGGCTTATATAGAGTGCGCCAGGACCCCGGCCAGCGCACGTTACCAAGGGTTCAATGTACATTAAGGCGGGGTGTTACTGGTAACGCTGGAAATAAGGTGTTATGATGACCATAAAAGCTTTTTAATGACTGACCGTTAGCGTGCGGAGTGACTTTAGGTCTCCTGGCCGTCGAGTGATTGGGTCTCGGTCGAGTGATGCTTTTTGGTCGAGTGTCTTTGAGTCTGTCGAGTGGGACACCTTCAAGTCGATTGAAAGGTGATTTCTTCTAGAGATGTCCTTGGGTAGGGTAGGTAGGACAGGTCCATGACCCTACCCTAGGTACATAGCTTCATCATTAGCCCCCAAATGGATCGAGGTTTGAGTGGGGAAGGAGTTGAGAACCTCTCCGACTCGTTTTTCATGCCGTGAGCATATCTAGTTTCAGACCAACGGACCTGAGTGATGACAGCAACTTCCTTTTCAGTCGCCTTGATCCATTCTTAATTCCTCGTCGAGTGGGTTTCTTTACTTGTAAGGCTCCGAGTGATGGTGTGGAGGAGATCTTTGGTCTGACAAGTTGTTTGCTGCGCGCAGATTTCGTGGGATCCGAATTTTGGGGAAGCGTGCGGGACGGGGAAGGCCGCAGTAATCGGATGGGATAGAGTGGAGCCGCCTCGATCCCTGCGCCACCTTTTTCGCCACGTATCGCGCGCGCGGTCGTTACGAGATTTCACAGAGCCACCTAGGCCTACCCGTCAGCCACTCGGGAGCGGCCTGATATAAAGCGCCGGACCGGAGTCTCCCGAACAGCGCACCTCATTACCTCTTCTCTTCCTCATGCCCCTCCGCTGTGCTCGCTCTCGCCCTAGCGCCACCGCACCGCACGCGTTTCGCCGGCGACAATGGGGAAGGAGAAGACAGCGGCTCTGGAGCGGGCCAAGAAGGCGACGGCGAGGTCGAAGGGCAAGGCGACCAACCGGGGCGGATCTTCCTCGCGGTCTGGCCTGCCGAGGGGCTGGATCCAGGGTGACTGGATCCACTTGAGGATCTCCCAAGAAGACCTCGACGACTTGGCCAAAGGGGGGCTGATCCCCTATGACTCGGCGTGGCTTCCGGGGAAGGAATCTGAGCCGCAGCCTCAGGAGGGTGAGCGTGTTCTTCTTGCCACCCACGTCGACCGTGGATTTTCTCTGCCCCTCACCCCTTCTTCCAAGGGTTTCTGAACTTCTTTGGGGAATAACTCCACCATTTTACCCCCAACTCAATCGTTTATCTCGCCGCTTTCATTTCTTTGTGTGAGAACTTCCTGGGTTGTCGGCCTCACTGGGGTCTCTTCAAGCATATTTTCACTTGTCGCTCCCAGACAGTGAAAAAGGCCAATCCGAGTGACAAGCGGACCCAAGTGATCTAGATGTGTGGGGGTCTTGGCATCCAGACGAGAGGGAAAAGCTCCTTTCCAGCCATGATTCTTCCCGATTCAGTTCGCGGGTGGCAGTCGACTTGGTTTTACTGTAAAGACCAGTCGACGCCAGGGCAATCGACTGGCCTCCCTCCCTTTACCATGGACCAAGTGGAAAAACCCTCCCCTTTGAAGGTGCTCTCGGAGGAGAAGGCGCAGGTGAGGGTGCTGGTAGAGCGAGTGGTCCGGCTTATCAGTGACGGGGTCACCGGTATGGATCTCTTGGAGGTCTTCCTTCAGCGGCGCATCCAGCCTCTTCAAGCTTGAGACCATCCGATGTGGATGTATTCGGGTCTTGAAGACTCCACTCGGATTCACCCGGAGGAGGTCGATGATGACAGACTAGAGAAGTGGCTATTGGGCATGACCGGAAACAAGGACAACCCCAGGGGAGCCAGGAGAGTCCCTCCATTCGACCAGTCTCACACACCAGAGCAGGTCTGATTCTGAGTTTTACTTGTAATCTGAATTCACTTGCGTGGATGCCTGTATCGCATCGACTGACTTTGATCTACCTGCTTTCTTTCAGGACATTATTGAGATGTATTCAATGCCTAACGAGGAGAAAGAGCGGGTTCCGGAAGGCGAGGCGAGTGGCAGAGACAGTGGCGAGTGGACTTCCGATGGTGAAGGGGATGGAGGAAGCGACGACTCAAGTGACGGAGAAGAAGTCGAGTCGCCCCCTCGCAGGGAGAGGCGATCCAAGCTCGACCAAGAGCGGCCGAGTGCTCGTGACAAGGAGACTGCTCCGGTTGGTCAGTCTTCGAAGCGTCCTCGGGTCTCTTCGCCAACCCCGACTGAGAAGGCGTCAAAGCACCCCAAAGTTGCAGAGCCGAGGACTCGGAAGGCGTTGCCGAAGATCAAGATTGATATCCCCGTTGCTTCCGTGTGAGTGTCTCTCTTTGTATTCACTCGATGCTCCGCACTGTTTGTTTTTCTTGTTTTAACTGGACAAACTTTGGAATTGTCAGTGCTGCCACTTCCGGGACCTCAGCTTACAGGGATGATGATGAGGTGATGGAGGATGCGGTCACTTCTAATCCGGGTATGATTTCTGCCATACTATCTTTATTCGGTTGATTCAACTGCAACGTGCGTCATTGGGTGACATGATTTTGGCAATTGAACTTTGTACAGCTCCCCACATTATTTACCTCCCTGATGATGAAGAAAAGCCCGAGAGGCCTTTGACGAGGAAGAACAGGCGAGCTCCTGCAAGCGAGGCGCTACAGGCGACGCCGAGAGCGGAACCAGTTGTTCAGGACACTGGCGACGTCAATCGGGGTTCTGTTACCTTTGCTGAGCCGCTATCGAGTGCCTTGCCTTCTTCGTCGACTGCTCAGGCCCCTGTCGAGCCGCCTTCAGTTTTTGCGACCCATCATGTCCCAGAGGACGAGGTGAATGCTACTAGGGAAGCCATACGCCAGGCGGGCATTATGATGGAGAAGATGAAGATGGTGCGGGACGCCAGCCAAGCCACCTATGATGCCAGCTCGGCTCTCCAGAGCAACGTTCAGGTTAGTTGGTCGCCGCTTGTTCTGTTAGGATATGCTGCCTGGAGATTCTTTCCAAAGATCTTTGCATCTGTACACCCAGTGGGTGCGTCGATTGAATTTTTGGACTAGTGGGGGCATGCTGAGTGCACCCGCTGGGTGTAGTCCCCGAGACTACGGTGGACTGCTGGCAGTCGACTGTAGTCTTTGTATTTTGCCGAATGTATAGTTTGTCTCTTCCACTCGGTCGGGTCGAGTGGGATCAGAACCGGTGGGGGCATGCTGAGTGCACCCACTGGGTGTAGTCCCCGAGACTACGGTGGACTGCTGGCAGTCGACTGTAGTCCGAGTTCTACTTTCTCTCTTCCTGCCCTTTTTTTTGAACTCGACTTCGGCGGGCCGGTCGAGTGGGATCAGAACCGGTGGGGGCACGCAAAGTGCACCCACTGGGTGTAGTCCCCGAGACTATCGTGGACTGCGGGCAGTCGACCGTAGTCTTAGTATTTATTGCCTTTGTTGTTTTTCGCTGTAAAATGACTTCTCCCCTTTGACTTCAGAAATCTTGTGATCTTGGAGCTCGCTTTGCTGACTTGGAGAGGCAGCAGATTCAACTGAACCTTGACTTGGAGCTGGTCAGGACGGAACTGCAAAAGGTCAGAGACGGCGCCGCTGGTAAGACGAGTTTGTCGACTGGTCAGTTTTAGGCTCGAGTACTCTTCTGCTATTTCTGAGTCAATCGTTACTTCTTTGCAGAAAAACTGAGAGAAGCTCTGGTGAAGAGGGATGAGGATTTGGCTGCTGCTCGTAAGGAGGCCGACGACCGGACCGCTCTGGCCGAACAGAAGCTGGCTTCGGTCAGCCAGTTGGAAGAAGAGAACACCAGGATGAAGACCGCTCTGAATGACTCCAACAGGGAGTGCTCGTGCTGGAAGAAGGCGAATCTTGACCAGGGCGAGAAGATGGAAGGCATTGCTCGCAGGAGGGATGATCTGGAGAGCTATGTGGGAAGTCTTGCCAAGAAGTTGTTCATCAAGCTTGAAGGTGCACATTCTGTTCCGACTGATTTTTTTTGTGTCGACTCAGTGTACGAAAATTGACTTATCCTTGGATCGTGAATGCAGAGTTTTGCCAGAACTTTGAAGAGGAGACTGGGCGGATCGAACCAGGTTTGGATCCAATCAACTCTCTTGTGAAAGATGAAACTGCCATGAATCTGCTCCGTCTGGAATCTCGCATCGACAGTGCCGTGGACTACTTGGCTCGACTGAAGGTCGCCATGTCTCAGATTGACCCGGCACTTTGGCCAGAGGCCGTGCTCCAAAATGATCTTGAGTCCCTGATGACTCGACTAAATGAAATCCCAGACCGAGTGCAGGAGTGGAAGAAGTCTGCTGCTCGGTGTGGCGCTGACGTGGCTCTGTCTTTGGTCCGTGTCCACTGCAAGGAGGTGCGACAGGACAAACTGGCAGCAATCAAGGTCGCCAACACCCAGAAACATGACTTCCGAAACTTCATGGAGACTTTCATCGCTGCAGCCACTCGGATAGCCGACGGCGTCGACCTGGATGAGTTCGTCGAGCCTGCCAGCCCTCCTCCCGCGGAGTGAACAAACTCTTATGTCCCACCTTAAATTTGCCTCGAAATGCCGAGTGGTTTTTGTATCCGTTAAACTTTTTCGGGCTGTGTGCCCGAGTACTTCGATCTACTATCTAGAACCTTTAGAATTTACCTGAACTTGGTTTACCGTTGAATATGTTTATGAATCTCCTGCTGAGTGAACCCATTCTTCATTCAAGACAACTTTTGTATTCACAGCGCAGCTCCGAAGGAGAGAGAAGCAGTCGACACATGTCTTGTATTTGTAGCGAAGCTCCCCGGGAGAAGGTGGTGGTCGACCCACACCCTGTTACTGCAGAGTGGGACGGAGCGCACATTGTATTTGTGGCGAAGCTCTCCAGGAGAAGGTGGCAGTCGACCCGCACTTCGTTGCTGTAGAGCGGGATGAATCGCGCATTGTATTTGTGGCGAAGCTCCCCAGGAGAAGGTGGAAGTCGACTTGCCCCTCGTCGTCCTTAAGGATTGTGATGTGTTGCGTACTTAGGCGAGTACTTGCTATAGCTAAGCCCCTGAGTGGGAGGATTGCTCTCCACTCGGTAGGATTTTTTCATACTTAGGCGAGTGTCGGACTGCAGCTAAGTCTCTAGCGAGAGAACTTTAGGCGAGTACCGGACTGCAGCTAAGCCCTCGAGTGGGAGGATTGCTCTCCACTCGGTAGGATTTTTTCAAACTTAGGCGAGTGTCGGACTGCAGCTAAGTCTCTAGCGAGAGAACTTTAGGCGAGTACCAGACTGCAGCTAAGCCCCCGAGTGGGAGGATTGCTCTCCACTCGGTAGGATTTTTTCAAACT